>NC_143389.1:67277404-67435442 GCF_980474605.1 Leiobunum rupestre | reverse complement strand
AGTGAAAATCTTAGTTATGGAACCACTTAGAAGACGCCAATCCCGATGTATAAAAATTTTAAGCATGGGTGATGCAGAAGTTGGTAAAGTATGTGGCCATGCTTTTGTAGTTTGAAAACTTTTTTGTGTATATGAAATAATTTAAGTTTTGTGAGAGTAAATGAGGGTGAAAAAATTGTGACAAATTTACTAGTTTAAATTCCTGAATAGTTCACAAACAACCAGTTCTGAGTCGCAGTGGCTAATTAATAACCACATTCTCACCCCATAAGAGTGCATTACAATTGTAGAAAGCAAAATAGACTTCGCTCAAGTAAGTACCCACTCCCTTACAGTGTAAAGTACAAAGTTCTTGCTTCGATGTTCTTGAGTAAAATATGGGTAGCTAAAAAAGAAACGGTTAGAAGTGGCTCTAGAATTTTTTTAAAGGTAGGCTACTAATTTTGAGGGCCCTATACTAAAGTCTTTTATAACCTCATTTGTCATTCATAATAACCTTAAATTAATTAAAATTTAAACGGAGTAAACACATGTTTATCAAAATAAAATGTTTATTAAGGAGTGACCTTTCGACCTGCGGGTCTTTGTCAAACTGATATCCATGTGTTTCCTCCATTTAAATTTTAATTGAATAATATTCCAAGGATCTTTTAAAAAAATTTGATATCTTTAACCTTAAATGTCGATTTAGTTACAGTACTTTTATTGGGTGTGCTATTAAAATTTGATTTGGTGGACCTATGAAAATTGCTAATAGGGTATAGCCTATCTCAGTGTACCCTTAAAGGTTATTGTAAGGGTTTGGTAATTTTGTTTGCTGTATATCTCGCGCCACTCTTAACTTTAATACTGTCTTATTTTATAAACAAGCCCTACTTATTTTTATGTTTAGAGTGAAAACTCTACGAACCACTGACTATATACTGGAGTGGTTTTCATGTCCCTCTATTTTGAATAATACCAGGGGTGCTGATAATAATTTTTACGTTGAAACCTTTCAAACATCTCTTAGAGATAAAAGCACTAAATTTAACGGCATTAAGCTATGGAATAGTATCAATTATAAATATAAAACTCTTGATGGTATAAATAAGTTCAAGGCAGCCATCTCTGATATATTGACTTAAATTACTTTTTTGTGACTAATTATTAAATTCTTATAAGTGTATTTTAATTTAAAATTTGTGGACCCTTTTGTAAACAAATCTTGTGATTTAAAAGGATATCCAATAAAAAGCATTTTATTATTATTATTATTATTATTGTCTGTCAACATGAAATTTAATTGGCAAGCCTAATAGGATATGCAATGAAGTACTTCTTCATAAATTATTCATCAATTCTTAGTTAGCTATGTAGGCTGAAGGATAAGTTTTATCTAAAACTGTATTCTTGTTCTGAAACAACAATTAAACACCATTGATTCTGTTTACTTGGCAGACCTGGAAGAATAATTTTTTAAACAAAGACTACACTGCTATCTATCATTTAATTTCTTCGCACAATAGGGACTTAGCAGCATGCCTGAGATAATACGTCAGCCATGCTTTTTCCAATTGAAAAAAAAAAGCATGCGAAAGGTACAGCATGACATCATGCTTCCAAATCCTTTTTTAGACCTTTATTTAGGTGTATCTTATGATAGGATTATTATCTTACTAATATAAGCCGGAAGCTATGTATGTATACACTTGGTATGTCTAAATAAGACTGGTGGCCCTGATGATTTTCATATTAATGGGCATGGTTTATAAACGAGATTTTCGCTTGCAACCTGCTAAGCGCAACTCTGCGTATAGTAGACATCAAGTCTTGTCTTAAATAGAAGTAACTTACCTTCTGTGCCCTTTTTAAACTATCTAAATACTAGATCATGAAGAACGTAACAAATTCTACATGATATTCAGTGTGAGAACACAATTTTCCTAAACCCAAATAAAAAGACATTTATTTTCATCCTTAGAGTTGCATTATTAAAAGACTAGGAGAGAAGAGATTTGTAAGCAAATATGTAGCCACAGTTGGAGTGGATTATGGTGTTGTTAAGTAAGTGAACACTTTTGTATTCGGGGTAGGCGAGGTAGTTTGTGTCAAAATCTCCATGGGTTAAAATTAGATAAAATTTTCTTGCGCATATAATATAATAGTCTTGATAATGGTACCATGAGGGTTACCAAAACCTAGGTCGGGTTTTTTATTATTAAAAAATTTTAAAACGCTTGTGCACAAGACCAATTCGTTGTCTTTAAATTTTTATTATATGTCAAAATCTCCACCTCGAACCCCTTTACTTAACTATCCCTTACCAAAAAATAAGTGGTCTAAGAACTATTTAAGTTGGTTTTAAGTTTGTATTTGAGACAAATACCAACTAAATACCAACTAAATACCAACTAAAAACCTACTTAAAAACAACTTAAAAACAACTTAACACCAACTTAAAACCAACTAAAAACTTACTTAAAATGTTACTTAATAAAGACCACTTAAAGCCAACTTAAAACTTACTTAAAAAATAGTATGTAATTTTCTGACCACTAAAAACCAACTTATTACCAACTTAACTAGTTTACTGAAATATGCTGACCACTTAAAACCAACTTAATATCAACTTAAATGTGAATACCAACTAAATACCAACTAAAAACCAACTTATTTTTTGGTAAGGCCCCTTACCAAAAAATAAGTTGGTTTTTAGTTGGTATTTAGTTGGTATTCACATTTAAGTTGATATTAAGTTGGTTTTAAGTGGTCAGCATATTTCAGTAAACTAGTTAAGTTGGTAATAAGTTGGTTTTAAGTTGGTGGGAAAATGCCTTTTTCTTTAAGTTGGTATTTAGTTGGTTTTTAGTGGTCAGAAAATTACATATTATTTTTTAAGTTGGTTTTAAGTGGTCTTTATTAAGTAACATTTTAAGTAAGTTTTAAGTTGGCTTAAGTGGTCTTTTTTAAGTAACATTTTAAGTTGTTTTTAAGTAGGTTTTTAGTTGGTATTTGTCTCAAATACAAACTTAAAACCAACTTAAATAGTTCTTAGACCACTTATTTTTTGGTAAGGGTGGGTTGTAAAGAAACCCTTACCAAAAAATAAGTTGGATTTCAGTTTGTATTTAGTTTGTATACACATTATTAGTTGATATTGAGTTGGTATTAAGTAGGCTCAAGTTGTCAGCATATTTCAAGTTACTATTAAAGGGGTAATAAGTTGTTATTCAGTTGGTAGGAAAATACTGCTTTTGCTAAGTTTATAATTAGTTGGTTTTTAGTAGTCAGGAAATAACAATATTTTTAAGTTGGTTTTTAGATGTTTCCCTAGTAGGATTTAAGTTGATTTTAAGTAGTTAAATGTAAATGTTGATTCTGGTTTAGTTGGAAATAAGTTGATTAATAAAGATGATTTAAGTTATTTTTAAGTAGGCATTTGTCCCAAATACAAACTGAAAACCAAGTTGATATACAAGTTGTCCTAAGTGGTTTTTAGCCAACTTATTTTTTGGTAAGGGAAGTAAACTGATAAAATTATCTGCCAATCCACAATTTATCTGGTCAAATGGTCACAGGCAACCATTTTAGTAAAGCATTTTTAAACTGACTAGGACTATTAGCCTTCACAGAAAATGAGTAAAATGACATCATAGCTACGTTACTCTTTTTACTCCGAAATCTCAGAACATGCAAAATGTATCCACCTAATAAAACAAGATCCTTTTCAAAATAGGCCAACCTGAATATTTTTGTGAATAATTTTAAAAATAATAAATGATTGTGGTCACAATCTTGAACTTGGGGTTTACAGAAAAACCATTATAGCCTTTATTCCATAAATCCTTATGGAAGTTATCTATATGTAACTATAAATGTTTTAATAACAGTTATTTTATATATTTTTTAAGAAATTCCCTGAAGCTCAAAAATTAAAAAAAAGCTAACTTTTAAAATTAAGACCAGGGTTGGTCGATAATTATCGATGATAATTATCACGATAATTATCGATATTTATCCGATGAAAAAATCATGATAATTATCGAATTAAATTAAAATATCTGAAAACAGTTTTTAAAGTTCAATTTAATAATTTTGAAAGCAATCCCTTACCAAAAAATAAGTTGGATTTCAGTTTGTATACACATTATTAGTTGATATTGAGTTGGTATTAAGTAGGCTCAAGTTGTCAGCATATTTCAAGTTACTATTAAAGGGGTAATAAGTTGTTATTCAGTTGGTAGGAAAATACTGCTTTTGCTAAGTTTGTAATTAGTTGGTTTTTAGTAGTCAGGAAATTACATAATATTTTTAAGTTGGTTTTTCCCTAGTAGGATTTAAGTTGCTTTTAAGTAGTTAAATGTAAATGTTGATTCTGGTTTAGTTGGAAATAAGTTGATTAATAAAGAGGATTTAATTAAGTTATTTTTAAGTAGGCATTTGTCCCAAATACAAACTGAAAACCAAGTTGAAATACAAGTTGTCCTAAGTGGTTTTTAGCCAACTTATTTTTTGGTAAGGGATATACAGCAGTATTAAATATTTATGACATTTATGCTCGCATTTATGTAATGTTTACAACTATCCAAAATGAATTTTATCAAATTTTAAACTTTAAAATTTGAAATTTTTTTGAAACTTGAAAAGGCAATGTTGTTAATTCATCGGAATCATCGTTAAATTTTACAACTTAAATTCCAAATATTCATAATTATCAAAAAAAAAACGATATTTATCCAAATAATCCGATAATTATCCAAATAATCGGATTATTATCAAATGATCGGATAATTATCAAAAAATCCGATAATTATCGTATAAATCGAATTTTTTTATTTTTTCCGAAAAAATCCGATTTTTTGCTAACCCTGATTAAGACAGTCCCTTATTCTGAAAGTGTATACAATTACATCTAGTATTCACAGTTTTGAATCATTCAATTTTTTTGAATCATGAAAAATATAATTGACATTTTCCATGTGGTTCTTTATTTGAAAATATTTCATTACTGTACAATTGCACATCTTTTTATCTTTACTAGGGTTAATCTTGGTGATAAGGATTTAAGAGTGAATATTTTCGATTTAAGTGGGCACAACTTTTTCTATGAGGTAAGTTTTACAACAGATCTTAACATTAACATTACATTAAAGTAACTGAACGAAAGTCGCTAGATGACTTGGACCTAAGGTGGTGCCTTTGGTATTAGCTTAGCTAATTATCTATTAATTGATTATGGAAGTTAGCAAACGGCAATAGCTATAATCTAAACTGCCAGTTTCCAATTCTTACCCCTATTTATTCTCTTATATCTCTCTAAGAAGTTCTTGAAAATTTCATCTGTATGCCAAGCTTATTTTCAGGGTTGTTTAGAAAAAATAATTTGATTTCAATCGGTTTTTAATTGATTTCTGATTTTTAACCATTTTATGTTGAAAAATTGACTTAATGTTAGTGCAGCTGTTATATTAACTAAATTTTAATTTTAGAGCAGAAATTTACATATTTGCTAACTATAAAATAAAATGTTTTGAGTGAGTGCTTTGCTTTGTTCAAAAAATAAAATAATTAATGTTTAGTGTGTTGTATAGGTACGTTCAGAATTTTACCGAGAGGTGAATGGTGTTTTTTTGGTATTTGACGTGAGTAATCTCTCAACGTTTGAAGCTTTAGACGATTGGATATCAGAGCTTTCACACGAGTTGGGTACTACAGATATTGGAGATAAAATTATAGGAGTTCTCTGTGGAAATAAGGTGGGACTATTATTATATCACTGTTATTTAGTTTTTTTCTAGTTAAAATGATAATGAAAACTAGTTAAAGGGATAATGAAAAGCCTATAAAGTTTTATAACATTTTATTTGGGTAAATAATGTTATAGCACTTAAAGTTTAATGCTTTTAAAAAATATTTCATGTATAAGGCATAATAATCAAAACCTAATTTTTAGGCCATAAACTTAGGAAGCCTATGATAGCTCCCTATAGTCGTCTACTTTGGCTTAAAATAAAGAAAAAGCTCAATAAACGGTAGGTGCATCACGTGCTCATAGTGCCGTTTGACTATCAAGGCTGTTATATATGTAAGGTGATGAAAGTAAAAAGCTTTATCGACAATATTAAAGTAATTTATTAAGTTAGGCTAAATGAACATGGTTAACGGAGAGAACAATAATTAACGTATATCATAACATGAGTTATCAGAGCGTCTGACCTGAATAAGTTGATTACAGGTTTGCCAGGCATTGCAGGTCTGCCGGACATTAATACCGAAATACCAAAGACTAAATTATATAAATATATTTAACACTCCCTCTTTTTGATATCACGGGTATAAATTAATTTCACACATTTCTGAAAGCTTGTTTTTGTTAATAGTTTAGTGAAAACATCCGCCACATTTTCTTCCGATTTCACATAATAATAATAATAATAAAAGCTTTATTACAGGATATTCTCGATCAGTCATAATGACTGTTTTACATGAGAGTCCGTTTAAATAAAAATATAATTACAGATGTAAAAGTACTTTAAGTAAAATAATTTATAAAGTTTAAATATATTTTTTTAGGTCAGCTTTAAATATATTAAATGACTTCTGGGTTTTTAATAATAAGTTGGTACCGACATTTTTTATGCTTTTATCGCTCAGAGAGGTAGTCCTTTTCAGACTGTTGAAGTTTGTTTCACTTCCTCTGGTTCCATAAGAATGTTTTGGATTTATTAATGGTTCAAATAGTTGCCAGATATATTCCGGGCATTTTTGGGTGTATATATTTGTTAGTAGTTCATGTTCTGCCCTTTTAGGTGCCTATAGGCTTAACCAAAATGGCTGGTGGAAGGCTAATAATTGGGAGCATAGCCACACCAAGCTCTTCCGAGATATGTCCAATCAGATGCCGATTTTAACAATGGGCTCTGATCTGATGGTTACTAAACTCCACTTTAGTAAACCTTTTGAGGTCAACTTCCCTAGCCAGGCGGAGTGGAGTCACTTGACCCTCGGTACCAGAGGAGAGATCGTCTGGTTCACTGATGGGTCTAAGACACACTATGGCACTGGTGCGGGGATGTATTGCCTTACTAATAATTTCGGCTTTTATGAAAGCCTAGGGATACACACTAGTGTATTCCAGGCTGAAATTTTTGCCATTTGCTTCTGTGTTGCTCACTGTTTACATCAGGGGTATCATGGGAAGGTTATCCAGATTTATTCAGATAGCCAGGCTGCTCTTAGAGCTCTCAGCCAGTATAGTATTCTTTCTAAACTGGTTTTTAGCTGCTTAGATCTCCTCTGCACTCTTGGGTTGCACAATAAAGTTCAATTTTGTTGGGTACCTGGGCATAAGGGGCATCTTGGGAACGAAAGGGCCGACGCCTTGGCCAAGGAAGGTGCGAGGGCTGGGTTCATTGGTCCAGAACCTGCTCTCCCCATCTCCCGAGGACTTGTACGCGGCTTTATCTCCAAGTTTATGTCGGATCGTCAACTCGGACAATGGTCTAAAATTGAGGGTCAAAGGCAGGCCAAAGAGTTCACTCTTGGCCCATCTAGGGAGAGAGCTAGAGAATTACTCTCGCTCTCTAGGTCCAGTATTAGGATTGTTACTGGCCTACTTACAGGCCACTAATACTGGCCTACTTACAGGCCACTGCCATCTTAACAGACATTTAACGCTTATTGGGGTCAGTGATGACCCGATTTGCAGATCTTGTCTAGCTGAGGAGGAAACTGCCTCACATGTCCTCTGTAGCTGCGATTACTATGCAGCCCAGAGGTTTGAGCATTTGGGTATGCATCGGTTGGAGACGTATGACGTCTCTAATATCACGGCCGGGCAGATTTTAAGCTTTATGTCGGCAATAGGACTTATTTAAGTCACCCAGTTTGGGGATGCACAATGGACCTTAGGTCGAAGTGTTTGGCTTGCCACCCCACTCAATAATAATAATAATAATAATAGTAGTTCATGTTTGCTTTATCATAAATTAACTAGTTCCTTTTGATATTAACTGAACTGAACTGAATTGTTTTGAACTAAAACCGCTAGGCAACACTGCCCTGCTTTTTAACTCTCTCTCCGCTAATAGCCATGATGTTAATAAGGTGTTTAACTTTTTCTTGATCTTTTAATTAATCATAATAAATAGTTTATAGTTTTATTGCTGACTTCAATTAATTGGTATTAGTATTAGCGTGTGATACTTCGCCCTTTGTTGAAGGTTCATCCACCCTAATTCCTTTCTTGCTGCGGTTGCTGAGGAATGCATTGGTTTTCCGAGGATTGATCTTGCACTATTGTTTTGTAAAGTTTGAAGTTTTTTCAGTGAGGTGATGGAGGCGTTACCATAGGAGGAATTTATTTTGGTCGAGTTGATCACGTATAAAATGATATTTAATGTCTATATGCTTTGACCTCTGGTTTTCCACGTGATTGGTTGCAAACGCGATAGCTGATTTACTGTCATAGAATACCTGAGGAGTATCTATAAAAACGTCAAACACTACTAACTCTTGTATTATGGGAACAAGCCACATCAGTTCTTTTATGGCTTCGGTGGTTGCCACATTTTCCGCTTCCATTGTAGACAGTTCAATTGACTTCGGTTTTACAGAGCGCCACGATATAGGTCACCTATCATAATACACTATATATCCACAAGTTGACCGTAGAGAGTCTCTATTGGCAGCTAAATCGCTGTCGCTGTATATGGATACTTGCTTCGTGGGCTCACCATGGTAATATAGTCCTAGTTCCGCAGTTGAGTCGACATAGCGTAGCAACTGACACAGGCATTTCCAATGTACTTCCCCCGGATTACTATTAAACTGAGAAAGTGTAACAACACTAAATAAGATATCCGGTCGGGTTCTCTGTGCTATGAAAAGTAATGATCCGACTAATTCGCAATACGGATATTGTGTCATACGTTGTCGATCATCTTCTTTTCCCGGACAATCCGTTTTTGAAAGAATAACATTGCTTGGGATTGGTAAGCTTACTGGTTTGCGATTTATGATGTTAAACCTCTTGCAGATTTGTTTGATATAATTCGGTCGATTCATCAGTAGGGTATGTGTCCCATTAGATTTGAAATGAAATTCCACCCCTAATAGCTTACGTATGGGGCCAAGTGTTTTAATATCGTATTTTATTGAGAGGGGTTGATACGTTTCCTTCAACATGTCATCAGTTTTGGTCAATACAACTAAATCGTCTACATAAACGAGTATTATGACTTTGTTCGGAATGAAATAAATACTGTTCGTTCCCAACAGCTTGGAAAATCCCAAGCTTCGAAATGTTTTTTCTAATTCAATGTGCCACTGCCGACCACTTTGTGGTAATCCGTACAGGGCCTTTTGTAGCTTCAAACCGAATTGTTTTGGATCTTTACTTTCGTACCCTGGTACTTTTCTCATGAATACGTCATCGTCAAGATCGCCATACAAATAAGCATAAATAAGCGTTTTTGATGTCCATATGATTGTGTACCCATCCAAGGGTTATCACAAATATTGCTATGAATAAACGTATTAAGGAGAAATTAACAACAGGTGAAAAACTCTGGTCATAGTCTTCTCCTTCCGTTTGATTAAATCCTTGAGCGACAAGTCGCGCTTGGTAGCGTAATCCTGCCGTTATAATCCCTTTTTAGCGCATAGACCCAGCGACATCCTATTATCTTTTTATTTCCCGGTTTTGAAATTAGCTCAGTGACTTCATGCTTATCTAAGGTCTCCATTTCGTTGTCCATGGCTGCTTTCCATTCTGCCGCTTGTGGTGAGGTTATTGCATCGTTGTGGTATTGTTACCTCTGTACAATAGGCGTGAAATATTTCATTGACATCGTCTTCAGTAACATTCGATACCAACAATGCAGCCAAATTCTTTCTTGAAAAATCAAATACATCTGGGTAAAGTGGCAGGTCATTAGTTACGATATGGTCTACTAAGCTTTTACTGGAAATCTACGTTCTACCTTCTGGATCATGATAATATATATCCGGAGTTCCTTGTGAAGCACCGGATTGCCGTATGCGAACCTCTCTATGCCATCCATCAGGCAAAGTCCCAATATTGGTTTGATTAATCACCTGGTTTCCCGTAGGTGCAGCCGCTACAACTGTTGGTTAGTTAGTGATTGGGAGTACACTATTGGTTCATAATTCCTTTGAAAAAATTTTGAATTTTATAAATTTCTTATACTGAAGCTCTACAATTTTTATACTGTATAATTCGCATTATTTCAACTTGCACTCACTCTAAAACAATTTCTTTATTGTTGTAGTGCGATAAAAGAAGAGCGGTACAAGAAGCGGATTGTAGACTCTGGGCAGAGCTGCATGGATTTTTGTATTTTGAAACATCGGCTTTAACTGGTGCAGGAATATCTGAGATGTTTGAGGTATTATTGATCAATTCAATTTTAATTGCAGTTTTTTTTAATTTTAAAGGGTAACTTGTACAAATTCGTATAGGATATAAATCTTTGATTTAATAAGCTAACTTTTAAAATAAGGACAGTCCCTTATTCTGAAAGTGTATACATCTAGTATTCACAGTTTTGAATCTGGTTTTTGTTGCCTAAAATTACAGGTTTTATTGTATTTATAATTTATGAGAATTTTTAAAAAACCGTATATTTCTTCTTACTTGGCCCAAATGTTTGTGCATTTTGGTGTGAACAAAATGGAGATTAACTAGTTCTTTAACAGTCAAGCGAAATATAAATTTTACTTCTCAAGTCTTAATGTTTGGAGATGCACAATCGACTTCATTGAAAAATGAAAATCCATCCGACTCCGAAACAATAGTTCTATGGCCTTGTAGCGACTGGGGTTTCGGGATACAGGGTCAGCGGAGTATTTTTGGTTTTGGTGAATAAATAGGGCAGACATATTCGAAATTAAACTTAACTTCTTTATCAACTAACTACATTTTATATTAGAAGTTAAAACCACAAAAGTTATACTGGAGACTTATCGCAAGGTGTATAGTGAGTAACAATGAGAAGGGTTCCTATATGTATACACCTCTTATCTTATCTAAGTTTATTCCATTTGCATAGACTCACTACTAACGCCATCTATCATGGTTTATCTATAATTTTTGGTATTACGGTTTTTAGTCCGTTAAAGCCTATTTCCATAATTGTTAACTAAATTTTAAATTAATGTAAAATAATAAAAGTAAGAACCTCTACAAAAATTAGCTAATTTTGCTGGCCTTTTATTAACCTATACGTAGATTTTCATTAATTTACTATATCATATTTATAGGCATTGTTCACAAATATTGTACAAATGTTGGAAACTGGTAGTAGACCAGTTATGACCAAGTCAAGCCCATCATATACGAAGGAACAAGTGCAGGCTATTTATCAGTTAAGATGTGGCAAAGATAATTACGCAAAACTTGGTCTTCAGCCAGGGGCATCAAAGTAAGTTTTTTTTTCAATTATTCATAGGATATAAATTCTATAACACTGAATGTATAGAGAATTTGAGGGCCCCTTGAAATTTTATGTAAGTGAGATTGACAACAAAGAATGTATTTCTACTTAAGGAGAATGAACATGTTGAGATCCCTTCATGCTCTAACAAAAACTCCTTTCCCATAAAATTAAAATCACAATTGAGGCACATGTTTTTTCCTTCCTTCCCTAGATCTGAAAGTGAGGGAAAATTAGACCATGGTAGCTTTGGACAGAGAGTCCAAAGACTCATTCTTTCTAAGTAGAGATTATTGACATTATAGTACCTTGAGACTGGCTGAAAGTTTGAACAAAATAGAACTAATCGTTCTCAAAGCTACCGTCGTGTTGCTTAATGCATTGTTCTTTATAGGGCAGCAGTACACATCATTTATGTTGTATATTTAAATTCACTGGTTTTTTATGTCAATTGTTTAATCGATTGCCATAAATTGCCCTCAATATATCATTGTTTATGTTCCATACCTAATAAAGACTTGGTTAATTTATTTTTTAAGAATTTTTCTCCCTTGGTGTACTATACGGCCTTCTCAAAGGGAAAAAGAGCAAACTGTTTTATAGAAAAGAAGGGTACCACGTAGTTTACTGTACCTCATATTTTTGGAATTGCACGCAAGTGCAATGGTAAATTTAAATTTAATGTTGTCACATTTTTCACTCATAAACGCCACTTTTGATTTTCAGAAGGTTTCAAATTCAGGGTTCTTTGTATAAGGATGCTAAATATTTTTCATTTTGATTGTTCTCTTAGGGAGGAGATTAACAGATCATATCGCAGGCTGGCTGTTCTCTTGCATCCTGACAAAAGCAAAGCTCCTGGGAGTGAGGAAGCGTTCAAAATATTAGCTTCGGCCAAAGCGTCACTCTTGGGTTTAGGTAGACACTGATTTAGTAAGAAATAGTACAATGATTCTTAAATACCTTTAAAATTTGTGAACTTAGACTTTCACACTGCCTTTATTTATGGAAATAAAATATTTATTCTTTGTTCATATGTCTAATTTCTCCAGCATGCATACATTCTACAAATTAACAAGCTAGAAAAGAAATCCTTTCCTGAAAATTTGTCCTTTCCAACCAAAATTTAGTCTATATAATAGACATTTGACACTTTATCTACTGAATTTATTGACCTATAGTTATCTTTTAAGTATTATGTTATGTCTTAAAGGTAATTTACAAAAGATAACCAAATATGTATAGATTTATTATATTTAGTCAATAGTACACTGTGCTGCCTGCCGCAGTGTTGTTGGCACAAGAATCTCATAACTGAGAGCCATGGTGGATAAAGCGTAGTGGCCCTGAACTTGCTTAAAGGTAGGGGACCGGCAGAGGTGACTTAGTAAATTATTCAAGCTAGTGATTATATTAGTAACTAATATTAGGCAAAAGACCATCAATCACACGTACCCTAAAAATTGATAGCATGAATTTGAAACCTGGTAACTTCATCCAGCTGAGTCTATTAAAAATGTAAAAACTCTTGAGCCCAAACTAAGACTAACAAATATATTTCTGAATATAATAGCTAAGCTGAGACTAAACTGGGGTTTATTTTTCCTAATTTTTTCAGTCATGTGAGACAAACCTGAGCTGCATCGGTCTATAGAAAGGACATCGCACTTCTTCTATGGGATTTGGCTTTCGATAGATTTTTTTCAAATTGAAACATGTTGTTAAGCTTGATCAAAGGAGCAAAATTCCCTTACCAAAAAATAAGTTGGCTAAAAACCACTTAGGAAAACTTGTATTTCAACTTGGTTTTCAGTTTGTATTTGGGACAAATGCCTACTTAAAAATAACTTAAATCCTCTTTACTAATCAACTTATTTCCAACTAAACCAGAATCAACATTTACATTTAACTACTTAAAAGCAACTTAAATCCTACTAGGGAAACATCTAAAAACCAACTTAAAAATATTATGTAATTTCCTGACTACTAAAAACCAACTAATTATAAATTTAGCAAAAGCAGTATTTTCCTACCAACTGAATAACAACTTATTACCCCTTTAATAGTAACTTGAAATATGCTGACAACTTGAGCCTACTTAATACCAACTCAATATCAACTAATAATGTGTATACAAACTAAATACAAACTGAAATCCAACTTATTTTTTGGTAAGGGTTGTCCATTGCCATTTTTCCCTAGCTCCTATAGTTTGTCCAGTATCAGTGGTCAAAAGTGGACGAAACTTAGTATAGTCTATTTGTTAAAAGAAGTCACTGCCCATAGGTTAGCGCTCTACGCTCGCGCGACGCTAGTCCAGGTTCACTGTCAATAGAGTTTTCTTGCCAAGATGTTTACACCTCTACTTCACTTCATAATTTATTTTCTCGCAAATTATTATTTGATGAATATTATTCAATATTTTTTAGCAATAATAAAATAAAACAAACCTTAAAAGAAATACTTAAGAAAGCAGAATATATATGATTAACCGTTTCGTTGAATCCCACATTCAACGCTCGCTGATATGAAAGAATCAGTCGCACCACAACAGATCAAACACTTATTTATCGATTTTAGTCACACAGTCGGTTAAAGTCACGGTCACGCGACAGTTAAAACTCAACATTTAATTATTTATTTACTGAGTTCGTTCATCGTGCGATCAGAATGAAACCAAATCCGATGCTCTTGTTTTGGGAAGCATCCCGATCCTTGGCAAGAAAACTATTATTAGTTTGCCCAGACTAGCTACGGGCGAACGTAGATCGCTAAACGATGGGATGTGACTTCTTTTAACAAATAGACTATACTAAGTTTCGTACACTTTTGACCGCTGATACTGGCCGAACTATAGGAGCTAGCGGAAAATGGCAATGGTCAATTTTGCTTCTTTGATCAAGCCCAACAACTTAATTAAATTTAAAAAAAATCGATCGAAAGCCGAATCCCATAGAAGAAGTGCGATGTCCTTTATAATCAAAATTATTACATATTTTGGTGTATAAGTCACCATTCATCCTAAACATACCTGGAAAAATCTTCATAACGACTGCTTCTATGTTGAGCGAAAAAAAGTAAATTGCCTACCCTTTGTATTATCATGTTGGATATCATACTAAACCCAGAAATTTGGCCTATAGGAATTTCCTGTCATAAATTGAAAACCTCGAAAGTCTGGGGAACTGCTGAAGTGGGTTAAATAATTAAACTAACGTATCCATAAAAATAATAGTTTAATGCGTTAATGATAACAAAACATGATAGTATAAAACAACACTGAAAATTAAGCGGCCTCTCATGAGAGCAGAGTAGAATCAAAATGTGTGCTTTTTGTACAGGCGCCCCCTAGTGGCGATATATAGTAAATGTTAAAGTTTAGGGCTCCCCCTTTTTCACTCCCCCTCTTTAAAATTCACAGCATTAAGTTACGATAAGTTAAACGTTAATCTATAACAAGTAATCAATCATGAATATTCAATAAATTTACACAATGTACAAAAGTAGTTTTGTTGAGGGATTTCGTTAAGATATCTGCAACATTATCTGAGGTTTTTACATATTGTAAGGTAAGTGTCTTTATCAATATTTTCTCTTATGAAATGGTATCGCAAGTCAATATGCTTAGTGCGTTGGTTTTCGATACTATTTTTTGTAAACGCTATGGCTGATTGGTTATCACATAATACTAGGGGTTTGTCAATATGTACATTAAAAGTTTTAAGCTCATTGATAATCGGCTGCAACCATAAAAGTTCCTTTATAGCCTCAGTCAAAGCAACATACTCAGCCTCTGTCGTAGAGAGTGCCACGGACTTCTGTTTCATGGATCTCCATGACACTGGTGTTTTTCCAAGATAAGCAACATAACCGCAATGAGAATGTCTGGTATCTCTATCTGCTCCCCAATCACTATCACTGTATATCACCAACTCTGGATTTTTCATACCATGATAAACTAGTCCATGATTTGCTGTTGTGATTAGATAGCGCGTTAGTTGACTATACCAATGAGTATGTCCGGGATTTGAGTTGAATTGCGATAATGCAATTACCGAAAATAGAATGTCCGGGTGCGTCCTCTGTGCGACGAACATTAAACTTCCAACCAAAGCACGATACGGAACATTTTTCATGAGAGCCATATCTTCTTCCGTGACATGACAATCCTGTTTTGTCAATATGGTATTATGTACCATTGGTAAGCATATTCCAAATTTCATCCCTATTTTGTTGATTTAGGACGTTTGATGTTACTTTAAGGTTCCTTCCTTGAACTCGAACATGACTCCCAATAGTTTACGAATTGGTACCAGACATTTTATGTGGTACTTTGTAGACAATATATCATGAGTTTCTTGAATGCAGCTGTTATTTTTCGCCAACACTATGAGGTCGTCAACATAAACCATAAGGATAATTTTGAAAGGTATGTAATAAATACAATTTGTGCCTCTCAACTTAGAAAAACCCAAGTCAGTGAAACTTTTGTCAAGTTCTCGAAACCACTGTCTGCCACTTTGTGGTAAGCCATAGAGTGACTTTTGGAGCATTAGACAATATTGAGTAGGATCTGCCTTTGTATACCCTGGCACCTGTTTCATATATACGGGTTTATCAAGGTTTCCATACAGATATACATTTGTCACATCCATGTGACTATGCACCCATCCGAAACACATGACAAATTGTGAAATAAATAGTCGTATAAGTGAAAAGTTTAGGACTGGAGAAAAGACTTCATCATAATCGACGCCTTCAATTAATCCAAATCCTTGTGCCACAATCCGGGCTTTATATTGGACGATTTCTCCATTATGGTCCTTTTTCAATGCATAGACCCATCGGCATCCCATTATTTTACCACTTGGTTTCTTGACTATTGCTGCTACCTGTCATTCTTCGAGGGTATTAATTTCTTGATCCATATGGCTTTTTGCCAATCATTTTTTTGAGGTGAAGTGAGAGCTTCTTCGTAATTTGCGGGTATCTTTACTTCCATATAACAAGCTTCAAATACCTCTGCTACATCTGCCAGAGTAATACCAGATAGCATCATTGATGTCTTGAGGGTATTAGAAAAATCAAAAACATTTAAGTCATAATTCATCTTATTTTTCTGCATGTATCGTGTTACATCAGGCTTTGATCGGAGCTGAATACCATCTGGGTCGTAATAATATACGTCTTTCTGACCTGCTGTTGACCCTGATTTACGGGTTCTAATTTCTCATGTCCAACCCGGTGGTAATCCAATAACTGGTTGTCTCCCTGTATGCTCCATGGTTATTTGAACTGGATTTTCTGTATTGTTGTCAATTATATCTATTTGTACTGGTTCCACTTCTGGCTTCACTTCCATTGGTATTTCAGGTTCCTCCTCAATTGGCCAAAATACAAGATCTCTGGGGAGTATATCGAACATTGTCAATACCAATCTTGCTTTCTGCAAATGTAACGTGTTTCGACTCTATTACGGTTCTTTCTTCAGGCAACCATATTCGATACCCTCTTGTATTTATGGCATATCCGACGAGCACACCAGGCTTTGCTCTTCTCTGAAATTTATTTTTACAGCGTTGTGGTGGAACGTGTAGAAATGCTAAACATCCAATGCGTTTCAGGAATCTCCCACTCGGTTTGTTTTTCGCCAGAGCTCTTGAGGTACTTTATTCCCCAACTTTGCATGTCTGGAGCGATTCTTCAGTGACACAGCAGTGTGTACTAACTCAGCCCATAAGAAATGTGGCAATTTGGCATCATCCATTAGCGCTCCGACTGTATTAAGCAGAGTTCGATTGATGCGCTCTGCGACGCCATTCATTTGAGGGGAATACGTATTGGTGCGTTCATGTTTGATCCCAGCATCCTTACAATATCTTGTGAACCGATCTGCTAAATACTCAAGTCCATTATCGGTTTTCAGCGCTTTGATTGTAAACCCTGTTTGATTCTCCACATCCGCTTTAAATTCCTTGAACCTATCAAATGCTTCGCTTTTATGCTTCATCATGTATACCTTTGAATATCGGCTTTTATCATCGATAAACGTTATGTAGTACGCAGCTCCACCTAATGAAGTAACGGGTGACGGGCCCCAAACATCAGAGTGAACAAGTTGTAATAGTTCTGTACTTCGTATATTCTCAAGTGGCCGATGTGTATTACGTGTGCTTTTCGCCACCTTGCAGGGAACGCAAACTCCAAGATTGCCCTTTGATAGTTTCAAACCTTCGAGCATTTTATGTGCCGCCATGTATTTCAGGTCTTCTTCGTTCATATGGTCAAGACGTGCATGCCATAAGTGAGTTCCGCTAACCTTCTCGCTCCAGTCTGGTGAAACGGTTATTGATAAATTTTCGACTATCTCCTGCTCTTCATCTACATCTTGAGGTCCATCCAGTAAGACAACAGCTTTGACAGAGTAGAAATTGGCATTGGTTAAAGGCGCTTCAAAACCGAAAACTCCATTTGGAAAATATGTAGTAAAACGTGAGTTCTCTATTATGGACTTGAAACCAGCTTGATCAATGAGGCGGCCAGATATTGTGATAATGTTAATAGATCTATGCCATAACGTCATTGGGGAAATATTTAGTATTAGTGGTTGGCAACCCTGTAAAAATCATAGCGTCCGCATTCTTGTTTTTCTTTTGTGGTCTTACTCCTGACCAAGCCGTTATATCGTTCACTCTACTGTATGTAAAATGTATATTATTAACTATGCCTAATTTAACTAATTAAATAAATAAACTACTCATTATTCATAAAGAAGTTATATTTATTGAACCCATCTACAACAAATGGCATCTCTGCTGGGATCGAATTAGGAACTACCGAAATTGGCGCTATGAAATGGAGATGGTTCTTAGAGGGCAAGGTGTATGGGAGATAGTAAACCAAACAGAAGTCCCACCTGCCTCTACGGCAGCAGCTGACGTGATATTCAGATATAACCTTCGAAAATCAAAGGCGTATGCCACTATTGGGCTTGGTTTATCCCCCACTGTGAGGAGTATAGTTGATGGCGAGACAACACCTGAAGGGATGTGGGAAGCCCTACGAAAGGCGTATGAACCATCATCTCGTGCCCGCATTGGGACACTAAGGAAACTTTTCTATAACATAGAATATGAAGAAGGAGAATGTATGCCGGCCTTCATAGGACGTATCAATTATGCCAAGAGACAATTAGAGGAGGCTGGCGAAACAGTAACCGATAGATGTTTCATACCAACTCATTGGGTCATTGCCGGAAACTTATCAGAGTCTGGTGTCTATCATCTACGATGCTGATGACACGAAGTTTGTCTCTACTACTATCAGAAATCAATTGACTGCAGAATATGGTCGTCAAACAACTCTAAAAGGAGCGACGGTGGTGCAAGCAGCGAATGCATATGCCGTGCAGATACGTAATCAACGGGCAGATGGGAAGACAAAAGATAATAGACATTTCAAAGGGAAATGTCATTTCTGCCATGTATGGGGTCATCGGGAAAGTCAATGTCGAAAGAAGACAACACAACAATCGCAATATAAAGACCCAAAGAAACCCGAAAGAGGAGCTTTTATTGCTTCAGCATTTATGTCAACTACGACGATGTCAAGTAATTGGATCATTGACACTGCAGCCACTCACCATTTTTGTAACCAACGGCACTGGTTTGAAAACTATTCAGAATTGAAAACAGACGCAATCGTGGGTGAAGGTAAATCGAGAGTGGAAGGCCAGGGCAATGTTTGGTTGAAGATGGATGTGGATGGAGGTAACATTTTCCAGTTATATATACACGGGGGATGCACCGTAATTTACTCTCTGGAAGGTTATTAGACCAGGCTGGTTACAAAGCCATCGTAGAACATGCCTGTATCACTGTCTATTTTCCTAAAGGGAATTTAGCTTTTAAGGCACAACTATCAAAAGACAATTTCTATACAGTCAAAGCGCACGTACTGGGACAAGGACAGGAAACAGAGGAAATAGACACAGTTCTCGAAACTCATACATCATCTGTTTATGATTATATTATAGGAGGTCGAGATCTGTGGCACAAGCGTCTCAGCCACATTAATGAAGAAGATATGAATTTCATGATTGCACACCAAATGTTAGAGGAGCTGGACTGTAAAACAGGGAGTTTGGATGTTTGTATATCATGTCAAATAGCAAAAAGTACACGTAGTACATATCCACCTATGAAGACTATACGTAGTAAAGAGATATTAGAATTGGTCCATTCTGATGTCTGGGGACCAGCTCCGATTCCCTCGATAGGGGGAGCTAGATATTATGTCACTTTTATTGATGACAACAGTCGTTATATGAAACTTTATACTATGAAAAATAAAAGTGAGGTCTTTGATATTTTCAAGGTGTATAAGGCAGATGTCGAAAAACAGACTGGGAGAACCATTAAAGCCCTGCGAACTGACAATGGTATGGAGTATTGTGCAGGTAAGTTTACCAAATATTGCAACGAAAATGGTATTAAGCATTTAAATCCATAAGTGTTAAATCTAACGGCTCCTATGCTTGGAATAATCTTCCTCATTCAACAAAGTTAATTGATAATGTTCGTCATTTTAAAAAGAACATAACAGCTCTCTATAGAACTAAAATTTGTCTTAAGGTTGGATTTTGGGATTTTATTCTTAACTTTTAAATCGTAATTCTATAATTTTTACTTTGATTTTATTGTTGGTGTTAATTTAATGTAATTAGGGAAGTACACCCAGGACTCTTTTGTAAAAAAGTATTGTAAGCTACTTAAAAGATGTTCCTAATAAATCTATTATTGTTATTATTAAATTCATCTTTGGTCACTTAGGTCCAATTTAGTTTTGAGATTTTGCAGAATTAAAACTTCGATGAATTTTCCAGAAGTGTATTGTTTTCATAATCCAGTCACACTGTATCTGACAATATGGTTTTTCTTCAACTTTAGCAAAATTGTATATATTTGAAATATTAAAGGGGAAACCAAATCTAAGACAGGTTTGTATAAATCTGAAATATTAAAGGGGAAATCAAATCTAAGACAGGTAGTCTTAAACCATGATGAAAGATTGAAAACTGAGAAAACTCTAGCTAATTTTTAATCAACTAAATATGTGAAATAACGAGTAACTAAAACCTTTAATGAATTTTCCAAAAACGTCCGTGAGTTAAAATAAATTGGGTTCTGTACAAGAAGTCATTGCACAAATAAATTGTTTTATTTCATAAATTTCATTTTTAATCTATAACAGATCTGTTTGCCATAGGACTACCATAATACTACCAAACAAAATTAAATTTTCCTATATAATAGAAAATCTTAAACATTTATATGAAATAGTTAAACAAAATAATAATTTTTTTGGTTTTACAATAATACTATTTTTACGTGTAAATTAAAATTTAATAAAACCATTAAAAATTACAATTTTAAAATGTTTACTAAAATGGGAATTTTTAATTCAGTAACAGAACAGGATTTTATCACTAATTAGTTTGCTTCCTGCTCCAATGAAATAATACTCATGACAATTCACCAATAGGTGCATGTTGTAGCCATAGGTCATGCATGAACTGATAAAGTTCGTCTGAAACAGAAACCTATGGGAAAACGGATATTATTACTAATCCTACATAGACAATATGACCTTTCGTTGATATATGCCTACAAAGTAATGCATGTTTAACTTTTATGATCTAGCTGCCTTGTGAGATATTCATTATGTAACCTGACAAAATAAATCTTTCATGCTGATATCTACATCACCTTTTACGCAAACGTTTTGCATTTCAGAATTAATTTAAGTCACTGTCACCTTTATAATCTTACCTTGTATGGGGTAGGATTGAGATTGCGTCTAATATCTGGTCGTATTGTTTTTAGAGAGTCTTTGACATACTGCCTAATTTCAAGCAGTGTAGGTAAGTCAACACATATCTATAACAGAAAAAACATTATTTGAGTGGGTTGAGATGAATCATGGTAAGCTTCCTAATGAAGCGAGATAGATCAAAACTATAAATCAGCAAAAGTTACATAATTACCAAAAGTGTGCAAGTTCCTATACTTAAGATTAACTGAATGCCGCTATCGAGATGCACATAGAAGGCTAGGCTAGGATGGACGATGCACCTTTTTTCTGGTTTGTTCTTTATGAAAACGTAGATATATAAACACTTGCTAGTCTTCTCCAGTGCTTCTTTAGTTCTCAAAGCCCTCACCAGGTGGCTTATTTCTACTTTTTAACTTCTTTACCTTCCCTCTCCACTTCCCCTTTTTACATTCATATAAAAAAAGGTTAAATTGTCACACTTTTGGTAATCATGTCACTTTGAAATCAGATAATCATTCCTAATAGTGTTGTGGATTACTGGTCTAAGCCTTTTTATAATATTTTTTTATAATAGACATTTAAAATATATAACAAAATATATTTTACTTAGTTTGAAGTACTGTAACTGTTTTCAGTAAATTCACTATTAAAATTAAAAAATAACTGCTAGGGCACGACCAACTTAAGGGCTGAAAATCTCAAAATGGGTGGAAAGACACACCTAGAAGTTTTTGTAGAGTTGTTAATTTTCCAGGACTTGTGACAAATAAAGAATGGCTGACTTCAACAGTAAACAACCCACAATGGTACAGTTAATTAGCGCTGCAAACCGTGGTCGCCGCAGACGTTGGGAGCAATGTGGCCTATTTACATGACACATTCCCCATACATCACAATACAAATTTTATATATCATTAAGCATCTCCAATTTATTATTAAGCTATTGGGCAATGATATTGAAATCCCGTATTTATTCATTTGGTCATACCTTAAACTAAAATTTTTTTTCTGCTTTTTGTTTAAAAGGGTAGCTTCCCTTGATTAAGTGATGATTCGATTACAAATACCCGAAATAAGGAAGATTTTAACTCTATGCTGAAGATAGCACTACACAACATTAGGGAACTTTCACCCTTCTATTTAACAAAGACATGCAATGCACTTTCATTGGAATGTGCATCACATGCTGTTATTAAATAGAGGTGGGAGAGCTCCCTAATATTGTGCAGCGCCATCTTTAACATAAGATTAGAAACCTTCATTTAAATACTTATATAATTTAGTAATACAAAATAGTTTTTTACCTTCCCATCCTCCCAGCATAATTTCTGTAAACTTTCTACTTTACTTGGTATGACGTAAGCTCTTTTTGATTCCTGAAAATAAACAATAATTTCATTTATATCCAAACTACGATAATAAAACCTATTAAATTAAAATCCACCATTGTACAATAGTGTTTTTATCTATCCTAAAAGTTTTAAAGGTGGATGTAGAGATTTTTCTCACTGGCTGTCACTGCTACCTCTTTGTTGTCTTGCCTTAAATGCAGTTCTGGCTATCCTGAGGTTTTGAGGGATCGTCGTAAAATTTATCTGATCTTTATTTTAATGAATTAGGAATTAAAATTAACTGGAAATAACTATAAATATTGAAAGATAAAATGTTTATAATTTCAGGAATCCAATGATGGTTTTAAAATATATCTATGATGAATAGTTTCTTCACTATATGCATTGGAATGGTCTAGTGTAAGACTCGGGCTAAGATCCAATGTACTGTTCTAAGCTAGCAAAGCGTTCTCATTCTCAAACCATATAGTCCAAGAGCCCATGGCAAAATAAGCATGTGATAAGGTACACGATGGGTCAAGGTATTTTTTAATTAGGTTAGTGATTTGTAACAAAGAACTGTTTGTCTTACGGGTCAAAGTGGGGGATTTCCGGAAATACAAACCATGTGACGTCACTTCCAGTGACCTTGAAAATTGATATGACCTGATATTGGTATCATTCGATTGGTCTCAACGTGCTCTTACCAAATATCGCTTAATTAACCTTCAAATCTGAACCAAGAGGCGTATAAGCTTAGATTAAAAAACTAATTTCGAGCCCCTCCCAAATTTACATGTATAAGACAAAATTACTTTTTAATAGGATAACGTCCTATGAAGTCATAGTGCCAAGTCCCTAGCGATTAACAAGAATGGAACTCACTTGAAAAGGATGTCGACAAAGGACCCTGTTACCCTCTGTTGGAGTAGGTTCATGAACTCTTTGCATTAGATCAACTAAAGCATATCCTTTATAGAAAAATATGAAAATGACAAAATGTTGTTTGAGACTGTACTTTATATGAAAAATTACAGCACTTGGTCAAATATTCATTTGTTTTTGAAGTTGAAATAAATCAAAGTTAGCATGTATGTGTGTTTCAAAAACACATCCAACACCTTGAGAAAATTTTAATATTTCTACATTTCATAAAATTTTTAACTGTTAAAAGTTATTGTAATTACCTCAGCTGTCTAATTTATTGAGGAAGATTTCAAAGAACTTCAAGCATAATAGTTCTTTTTATAAAATAACCTTGGCCACCTTGTTGAAATGTTGCCTCCCGCTTCAGCTGTGGATCCGTTTTCTCTCCCACTAAAGAGTTTATGAACTCATTCTTAGGCATTGGCTGAACTATTCCAGGGCAACATTTCAACAAGCTGGGCAAGCGTAAAGACATTTTATAAAATCAACAATTACTTCAGTTAGTGGGGATACATAGAATAAAATAAAATTTTCAATCGTAATACTATACTGGTTAAGCCGCTTCTAAAAACATGTAGGAGTAGCTTTACTGTGTACCATCTACACCTATTTTAGCGTTGGCTAACCTGTCTCAAAGGCTTCATTCTCTTCATTCACTCGAGCAAATATGAACAGTAACTAATACGTACCATCTTGGCCATAAAGTCTGTAAACAGTTTTTTTGCTGGGTATTGTAACTTTCTCAACGTCCAAACTCAATTTTATACATGATTGTGCGTTAACTTCAACAAGCTGAAGATAAAAAAAACATTACATTGACTGCAAACATTTTCTGTAAAAGTTGAAATTACAACTTGACCCAATGAAGATTTTTATTCCAACGTTGTTGAAGATGGGTCTACATAACAATAGGGGCTGGCTTTCCCATTTATATTTAAAAACAGTGTGTGATGTACGCTTGGTGGCACATTACAAATAACATGTACCACCAAGTGTACATCATACGCCATTATAAAATAATAGCTAGAAATAGTCACTATTGTATAGCAAGCACCATCTTTGGCAGAGTCGGAATAAAAAACTTCCTCATTTCAGCTTTGTAAATTTGGAATTTTAGCTATTTGTAAAAAGTTTGATGTTTAACAATTGGTGGAAAATTACAAGGTAAAACAAGCTTATGCAACCACTGAATTTGTACACAACTTATGAGAAACACTGTATGTAGTATTGATTCAGCTGGGAAAAAAAGCCACGAATATGCTCAGGAAATGTCAAAGTTAAGATTTCAGTATATGAAATAGATACCGTGAAATATCCTAGCAGCAGCAACTTTTGTAGATATCAATTTTGCTGAAGAGATAAAACAAACTTCACATATGAGATTAAACTTACCTTAAATACGCAACCAAGGGCAGGTTGCTTTTGACATGTAACTAAATGAGTACCAATTCCAAAACAGTCTATTTTATGTCCCTGAAAATTAGACTGCAGTTGGAATTTTCTGCTTAGAGAAAAAGCACACCAAATATATTCATGCTCTAAGCCAATAAATCAAACCTGTTCGTTTAGTGAAATTATTGTATCTTCGTTTATATCATTACTTGCTATGATATTCATTCCACAAAACCAAGGCACATTATATCTGAAATTAGTAACAAAATTTTCATTAGAGCAATTTTTGGTTTCTGTAGAGCACCAATTTTACTTCCATCAAGCCTAAAGCACAGTAACATTGTAGTGAATTCAAGCGGCAGTAAATTTTCAATAGAAGTCACTAAAACTAGAATTCTAATAACATATGCTACCAGCACAAAATTACAGGTGATTTCTATTGCCATGTGCAGTGCATAGTGACAGTAAAGAGTGATTGGCTTATGGAAATTGTTCGAATCCCCTTTAGATATTTTCCAGAAATAGTATAGCTATAGTAGTAGTAATGTAAAGCCTAAGTTAAAATATCCTAGTATTCCTATCACAAATATAAAAAACTTTGTTTTAGTAATTTTACCAAGTGGAGTTATTTTTAGGAATTTCCATGTAATTCTTAACTTTAATTTCATTTAAGTGTATACACTTTTATTCTTTTTTAGTACCTTTTAGCAATTTTTGAAAATGTATCTCTAGCCACAATTGACAGATATGCCAAATCTCCACTATCTATCCTTACTCCAATTGCTTTATAGCCGAAGTCATTAAGCGCCAAAGCCACAGCACAAAAATTCAGAAGACCACTCCTAAAAGAAATGACAAAAATAAACCAAAAATTATTTCGTTGGTTTTCTTTTTAAAAACATTCTTAAAATTCTTAAGCCCTAGCCGCTTCTCAAATTTTGTAGTATCCAAATGAGTTGCTGAAATTCAATTAATATAATAACTCACCATTATTTGTACAAATACTTCTGATTATTAACAAAAATGGGACAGCTTTTTCTTCAACAGCAATAAACAAAAGATGAAAATGTAGTTATGCAACACAAAGTTAAACCATAACTCTAGATTATGTTCTCCAAAACTATGGCAAATATTTCATTGGGAGCTATTTCACCACATAAAAAATTACCCCATAGTAAAATACTGTCAAAGGCTATGTGAGATGGTGGAGGCAATAAAGCCTGCTGTAGATAAGTTACTATTAGTTCTCAGTAAAATTTTGGGTGTGAAAAGAAGAAAGTGTCATAGTTAGTGAAATTTTACTTTACTATTTAAAAATAGTTATATTTTCCCTGTCCAACTTTCATCAGTTGTGGCAACAACTATTATTTACCAAGACTAATAAACATCAAACAAGATGCAATAGGTATTTACAGTACAAAAAAGGATCAAATGCATCACTGATCTACAGTTCTAAATTATGTGTTTTTATCAATTAATTTTTTTTTCCCAATTCCCTGATCATAAAAAAACCCACTTACTGCAAAAACAATTTTATAGTGGATTAAAAACAACTTAGATTTTTGTAACTAGATAATGTGAATTAATTATTGTCTTTTGGTGCAAAAACTAGTTTAAAAATTTAATATTCATTGAAAATTTAAGATTTTGGCAAGCACGATAAGGGATAAAAAAGTTCATCTGCTCTTGGTCATCCATAAACAATTTTAAAAGCATTTAAGAGCACAAAAAACAAACTGTTTATAATAAAGACAATTAAATCAAGTAGGCACTTAAGCAACTTATACTTATTCATCAAAAATTAAATATATGTCACACTATGCCAATTGTTAGAAGCTTCTACTAAATTAGTGGATTTTTCAACGTTCAGAAAACCTTTAGTTTAAATAGTTATATTTGAACAAAAGCAAGCATGGCCTAGACAAACTTAGGGGGTAAATTGATATTATTACTTTAATTTTTCTGAAAGTCTTAATATCGACTTTTTTGGGGAGGTCATAGCCACTCTTCCTCCGGAGATGAAGTCGTGAGCAAAAAGCAAACACAGAGCATTTTTCAAGTCTTGTATTAATGATGATAATTGTGACTAAATGAGTCAGAGCCCATGGTTATTAGTCAATTAAAAATTGGCCTTAAAAATACTGAAAAACTTAAGGTCCAGTCCAGTTAATACTTAAAAACAGGGTGCCTTGTTGAATTTACCCTTATGTCCCGGGCTTTTCGTAGTTAAATGTCCTCGATACCTCACCTGTGACACAGCAGCAACATCAAAACAAGAAAGCCAATGTTACTTTATAAAAAGGCCTTAGTAAAGAGAAAAATCGCTACCCATGGGAAAGTGTTGGGAGCCCCCATGAGCATACTTATTTACTATGAAAATCAATAAAAAAATTTTAAGTGGCTCATGAAATAGACATGGGTGAATGTGCATGATTAAAATGATTGAATCCCAGAAAATAGTTTCAATAAAAACGAAACCAAAAAGGATTACCAACAAGAATGGTACGAACTTCAATGGCGAAAATATGTATTCAAATATTGATAAAACATTCATTTTAATATTAATTACATCGAATGAGAGTCAACGCTTGAAAGCAGTGGACGGTGCTTCAGTGAATAAAAGTATTATCACATAGAAAAAAACATAACTAGAAAGAGGCGGAAATAAAAAATGTTTAGAAGGTATCTTAGAATAGTGAAAATCTGGCTATTTGGTATTTACTACGTGTGAAAGAAATAAGGAGAGACAGGAAAGATGTTCACCTGATTTTGTGTTGTGAAAGACCATTGCTATGTAGTGGAGCAACCGTCCATTGCCTTCCCCTAAAATAGCAAACAGAAGTTGATTTTCCATGTATAACTTACTTCTTCAGATTGCAAGCTAATATTTAGGTAATCACTACCATCTAGTGTCGACTGTCAATAGATCAAGATTGGGGAATGGAATCAACTTTTACACATTTTTTATTTACTTACGCATGGTATTATATACATGTGGAAGAACATTTGTTTGATAAAATATAGTTATGTTCAATCTAACCTCCTGGAATGTACTTGCTACTTGGTTTAAAAAATTTATTTGAATTATGTCCCTTGAACTTATTTCAAACTAGTTCAAAATCAAATAAGCCAATAAATATTTAGTTATATATAAATGACACATTAAATTGTTTATAACTGTTTGAAGCACTTGATTTAAAATATAAATGTAGATGTAGATTCAGTCCTTATTCATTTCAATATTTCCTTCATTTTCTTATTTTATTGCTGAAGAAAGATTTAGAGTGCCATTAAACATGCCCATGCATATAATTTCCTTCCACATTATTGAAGGTTCACTTAGGTTTTTGGGAATATAATTATCAAAAAGAATTTTCCCAAAAGGGACTTTAGCTTAAAAAAATGTGATTGAGAGAAACATGCTTTTAGGATGCATTAGAATTTTACAAAATCACCATAAAATCTTTGGTAAAATAATTGAAAATCTTGAAAATAAGGTTTTTTTTTGACAATTTAAATGTTGATAATTTTGAATATTTTTAAAAAGAAAGTTAGTTATACTTCCACTAAAGTGCTAGAGTCGTGGATATCCCATGGAGTAATTCTCACAATAATTTTTTAGATCCAGTAGCATGCTTTTATTAAAAAAAAACCCCCAATAACATAATGACCAGGCTCCGAAGTACACAAAAAATATTATTAAAATATTAGTCACAAAAGGATAGTAGTGTTTAATTTACCTGAGAACATCATATGTATCAATTAATGCAAGGAAGTTATCAGGAAAAGCAACAGCATAGGCAATAAAGGCTGCGAGTTCACCACCACTTGCTTCATCACTTAAAACATGTAAAAACTTTGAAAGTTCTGATTGCCACTGAAGACTCGCTTTAACGAAGTCCATACATTCTCCAGTATTCCGGTTATCCAACATCTGAAATTTTTTTAATTTTATTAACAAACAAGTTTATGCTTTATGTTATGGTGGTGTCTTTGTTATTAGCCAATCAAATTATGATTATTAGATGGCAAGCTTGTGGGTATTGAAATATAATTTTACAGGTATAATCTTAGGTTAATAAATAAAAGCTATAGGTATAATCTTAGGTTAATAAATAAAAGCTATATTAAAGGAAAAGTACACCCTAAGAAATCCTTATTTTTGTTTAAAACGCTGTGGAAAATAAATAGTTCTAATGCTTCGACTATGTTGAAGATGGAGCTACACAAGAGTAGGGGGCTTTCCTTTTAAATAATAGCGCATGCTTGATGGCATATATTAATTTGAACATGCCACAGAATGTGTCGAGTGGTGTTAGTAAATTGAAGCAGGAAAACCCCCCTATTGTTGTGTAGTGCCATCTTCAGCATAGTCAGACAAAATTCCAATAAGGAAGATTTATGCATGATCTATAATAACGATGAGCATTTATGTTTGTAAAAAATTGTGACTAGGCTATCTTGCGCAAATTAGGACTTTCAGGAAGGAAAGGGAGAAGCTATGATGGCATTACGCACTTGTGAGGATGTCGCGTAGGTGCCTAGTCTCAAGTATTATTTTTTTAAAACAAAAACGTTGAAAATGTTTTTCTTAATACAGATAAGAGGAAAATTTCAATTGTAACTTTGGTTTATTTTTGATAGCCTTTCTGACTTACTTTTCTCAGGGTGTAATTTTCCTTTAATCATATTTTCTATTATCTAATTGCTCTGTGTCAAAGATTTCTGGTATTTAAAATTATTTTAGGTGCTATTATACATTCAACCAATATTAATCTTTATTATAGCTTACCATAGTACTGGAAATATCGAAGTTGGAATATGACATAATGAAAGCGTGAGCATGTGTTCCCTTGACTGGAATACCATATAGTTTACCAGCCAAAACATTGCTTGTTCCATCAAAACCTAAAATAAACAAAAATGTATGCAACAGGGAAATGGTAACTTTGAATTTAAAACATTTACAGGCTAAAGTATTTTACTTTGACATTTTATTAAATAAAGACTTATTAACTAATGCATACGATAATTTGAAAAAAAAAAAAAAAAACACAAATATAAGAATCCAAAATTAAAATTGATAATCCTACAATGAATATAATTTGTAGATTTAAAATGGCCATTTTAATAATTTTCAAAGTTAAAGTAAAGGCTAAAATAATGTATAATCAAAAATCAATTTTTTTTCATAATATTTTAACATTAAAAACATACCACCAATATATGCATATTTTGATGCGGAAAGTCCACCATCAGGTCCTTGTGCCCTACGAAGTCCAAATTCGAGAAGTTGAATTTCAGTTCCAGCAGCCATCCTATACCTGGCAGCATTAGTTGCAACAAGGCTATAAATTAAAAAAATTGTTAAATTAAAAAAGTTCTTACATCATAAGAAAGTAGCTATGTATTTTGTGTACGTGTAATTCACTTACTAAAAAATATAATAGATACTTTAATTATTAAAACTGATTGAAAAAAATTTATTTAATTAATTGGCTGATTTCCCTTACCAAAAAATAAGTTGGCTAAAAACCACTTACGACAACTTGTATTTCAACTTGGTTTTCAGTTTGTATTTGGGACAAATGCCTACTTAAAAATAACTTAAATCCTCTTTATTAATCAACTTATTTCCAACTAAACCAGAATCAACATTTACATTTAACTACTTAAAAGCAACTTAAATCCTACTAGGGAAACATCTAAAAACCAACTTAAAAATATTGTAATTTCCTGACTACTAAAAACCAACTAATTATAAACTTAGCAAAAGCAGTATTTTGCTACCAACTGAATAACAACTTATTACCCCTTTAATAGTAACTGACAACTTGAGCCTACTTAATACCAACTCAATAACAACTAATAATGTGTATACAAACTAAATACAAACTGAAATCCAACTTATTTTTTGGTAAGGGTTAAATCAATTTAATTAAATACATTCTTTAAATCATGTTATTTAAAAAAAAAATTCATTAAAATCACAATGTATTTTAACTGAGGCATAAAAATATGGTAAAAAATTTAGTTCCGAAACAATTCCAAAACAAAACTAATCTGAGCAAACTAAAAAATAATACTAATACACACGAATTCTAGGGGAAAAATTTGGTTGACCCGGAACAAATTGAAACATTTATGAAATTTTGGTTTATCTTTTGGAAAACACTCTTTCACATGGAGTGATCTCCCAATCTTTCATGAATCAACAAATTAGCCATCTTGTATGGGTTTTATCCTATAGATATCAAATGGAAGTCCATAATCAGGCCCAGAAACAAATTATTATTATTATGGTTATAAGCACTCTGATTCTATGTATTCTGCAGTTTGACATGGAGCAATATTATAAAATTTATGAAGTTTTGATTGTTTACACATTTGAAGGCGTTAATATGATATAGTATCTTTCCACTCTGCGGGGTGGGAAAATCCGCCATCTAACAATCTAACAATCGATCTTTTTAACATATGATAACAAGTAATAGCTTAAAATGTAGGTATATTCAAAACTGCATTAGAATCTGTAAATAATTAACTTCATAATTGTTATGTTTCTCCAGGTCAAACTACAGATATCAGATTTTTCCTAATCAGGCTTTGCTTTCAGACCTGATTCTGAACTTTCATTTGATATGTGATAAAAATCTATAGAAGATTAATTGTCAGGTGTGATGTAAGCGGCATTTGGAGTTATAGCGTGTATCATTGGGAAAAATAAAATGAGTTTCAAATACTATTATTGATTAGGGCCGCTATATTTCAAGATGGCAATTTTTACCCAGATCGGAGCTAAGCCACAATAAGTGAAAGAATAAAATGCCTGTACAGTAGTGGGAGAAAACTGCTGGGACAGGAAGGATTTTCCAAAGCCACCTAGCCTTCCATTGTGGGGTAGATGGAAGACAAAAATATATAAAGTTTGCTATGTTTTAGGCCAGTTATGGGAACATTATAACATTGAAGGTCGGAAAACTTTAAATTGTGTGAAGGTGGTATGAACTGAATTCACTCGACTAACCATTTGTTCCCACCATCCCTTACCAAAATGGGAGTCTTACTTTAGTCGCCAATTAGTCTCAATGTAGGATCAACTATTTTAAGTATTATGTAAGCATATAAAACTGAGACCAGAATTTAGGGTCCTAAATAAAATCTATTTTAGTCTTACTAAAAGAGTTTTATTATAATATAATTATATAAAACTCATTTTAGTCTCATTTGGGAAGACTTAGTTTTGGAGATTTGAAAGTGACTTAATTGAGAGTTGATTGTGGGTTAAAATATTAGATTAAAATAAGAGTTGAGTTTTGTGTCAATGCACACGGAGCAGAGCCACTGAAGAGGGAATAAACTGACGAAGTAATAAAATTCCAACTAGTAATTTATTAACGAAGTTAAAAACATTATGTACAAAACTATTTACAATATAACTCAGTTAATATGTGAGCAACATTACTATTGAAAATGCAGAAGCTGAATGACTCTGACTATTACTGCGGTGACGTTCAATAGTAATGCCTTATCTTGTTAAAAAACAAACTAAACATATTAGATAAGATAACCGCATGTTATGAAAACAATATATCTTCATTGTTTACTTCAACACTCTCCCTCAATGAAGATATGGGTGAACATGTATTTGCTCAACTTCTTGGCGGTGTCGGGAGATCGTTTCGTTTTTGACTTCTGACTGTCCTCAACGGATCTGGATGTCACGTCTCGGCTTGAGTTAATGCTCGCAGATTCATTGTCTGACGAAGACGAATGAATGTTTCAGCCGGGAGACTCTTCGTAAAGATGTCGGCTAGTTGATCTTCGCTCGGTACATAGACAACATCAAGCATCCCACCATCGACCAGTTCACGAACGTAGAATTGGCGAACGTTAATATGTTTCGTCCGACGATGAAACCCGGGATTACGGATTAGCTTAATCGTACCGGGCGTTGTCGATTCGAAGTACTGGAACTTCATCGTTCACAAATTCAATTGTGGCCATGACTGATTTTATCCATACGACATCCTTCGCTGCCTCGGTAGCTGCCATCAATTGACTCGGTCGTTGAAAGACTGACTGATTGCTGTCTCCTGCTGGCCCAAGTGACCGGAGTAGAGCCCATGAGACAAACGAGACCAGAAGTTGAACGTCTGGATTTCTCGCATCCACCATAGCCAGCATCGGAGTAAGGGACTATGGTCAAGACATCATCTGATCTGTACAGCAGCCCAAGATTTGTCGTTCCTCGTAGATAGCGACATATTCGTTTGACCGAATTCCAGTCTGCGACAGTCGGTTTTGCCATAGCTTGAGAGGCGCGGTTTACGGCGAACTCTATGTCTGGTCTGGAACCCATGGCTGCGTATCGGAGACTTCCGATTGCTGAGGCGTATAAGGTGATTGCTTCAGACCGTAGACTCTTCTTCAGTAGCCAGACTTTGCCGCTTCCATCTTCGAATCCCTCAGGTTGACGTAGGTAAATCTTCTCCGTCAAGGTACCGTGGAGAAAGGCCGTCTTAACGTCAAACTGCTGCATGCTTAGTTTCTTCTGGGCAACGATGCTCAGAAAAATTCGCAGGGTGTCGAAGCGTGTTACTGGAGCAAACGTCTCGTGATAGTCTAGTCCTTCTCGTTGAGTGAACCCTTTTGCTACAAGACGTGCCTTACGCTTGGCTATAGTTCCAGCCTCAGCGATTTTCGTGCGAAAAACCCATTTGTTTCCGATCACTTTTTGACCCTTTGGTAGATCGACCAGCTTATAAACTTCAAGTTTCTCCATAGCTGCGAGTATTTCATTCATTGCCTTCTCCCATTGCACATGGTTAACGGATGAGCGAGCCTCCTTGGCGATCGTAGGTAACAGGTCACATACCAGGAACGCTTTGTCTTTTGGAGGAGAACAGGCCGTGCAAGAAAGTGGTTTCAACTTCATTCTGTCTTGGAGAACAGGAGCCATGGTTCTTCTGGTCTTGCCTTTAGAGATGGGTATGGACGCCACGTCTTGTGCTGGTCGGACGGATCTGGAGGTCTCGTCGTTGGGTGTTTCGACGGACCTGGAGATCGCGTCTCCGCAATCGGAACCTTCGTTGGATGAGGTCTGGTCTGTACTGGAATCTGAAGATGAAGCATCATCATCTTCCTCAACATCAGTGACAACCAACTCTTCCTGGTTAGGGACCTCTTCAACGACAACAGGAAGTGTCTCCATTACACACTTTTCAGGATTGAATCTCACGTCTCGAGACCGAATAACGTTGCCGATTGCAGGTGCGCAAACTCAGTACCCATCTCCATCTTCTTCATATCCAACAAGACCCCTTGCAAGCTTTCCTTGATAGTTTTCGTCTCTTCTTTTTTGGAATATGGACGTAGCATTCGGTGCCGAAGACTCGAAGGTGCTTTAACGATAGCTGTGGCTTGCCAGTCCAGAGTTTGAAAGGCGATTTCCCTTTAACTCGGGTAGGTGCTGTGCGATTCAAGACATACGTCATAGTGTTGACGGCTTCAGCCCAAAGTTTTGGCGAAAGATCTGGCTTCGACAACAACATGACGGTATGCTCATAGGTTTTGCACCTTGCCAGGAAGTCCTTTAATCGATCGACGGTTTCTGACTTCTGCTTTAGAAAATACGCAATGCGAAAGCCTGAGTACTCGTCCTCTTATCTAGCTATTTTTGTAGTGTTCTCTAAAATGAGTTTCGTTCTCGCGCGAGGCAGTGATCCGGCGCCAATTATATAAATATATGTAGTTTTGTCCAAACAATACACCAAATATTGCATCTGTTCTACTGTACTATACTTCTGAATGATACTATTATCATTATATTATAGTATAGTCCAAACAACTGAACTCATCTTCATGAGTTCCACTACAATGGCCTCTTAAGTTTAATATTAAACAGGTAATATAAAAGCTCATTGTTCAACTGTCATGATGGATTGCAACTTGAATCTTGAAGCTTGATTACAAAATGGTCATAAGGGATGGGCTGGCTAATTTTGGTTAAGCTCAACTCACTTGAAACCTTTTTGTAATAAAATAACAGTTTAAAAGTTTTAAGTCTACTAAATAATATACTTGAAATTTTAAAACTAGGATATAACATTTCAAGTAAAATGAATACTAAGTATGAATGTGTAAATAAACTGAACTGAGCGAAAAATAGTCTAACATCTAGAGCCAGCCATGAAGTCTGGAGATTTTAAAACTTGCAATCCAGCATGGTAGTCATTTTCGATTCATTGTTTAATAATTATCTTAATGTTGAATTTCAACAGACGCTCGAGCATAAAAGTGGTCTGCTGTATAGCTGACCCTGTAAGGTTTTTTAAGGAATTCGTCATAGATTTTATGGACGGAAATATTCCTAACCCTTGCTCATAGATTTTAATTCACCAAGGCGGGGGGAAGATGGCGACAAAATGCGAGTCGTGGCCTTATCGTGGAGTGAATTAAATCTGAGAGAGGGGGGTTACATACAGGGAAAAGAAAAAAATAAAAAAGAGGGGGAGATTCGAATTCAGAATGGAAACCCTTTGTCGTTAATCAATCACAAAATCTTTATTTAACACTCAAATTTATAAATAACACTAAAATACAAAAAACAAATGAACAAAATTGCGGGGGGAACTGAGGGGATAATCTTACTTCGCTTCTAGTGATGGTTAGGCCATCTCTACTATGGTTCTTTTAGCTTCTCCAATATACGAGGGGAATTTAAACACTAAAAATACACTCTTTGACCTTAAATTTGATAATGAAACTATCTCTTACTATTTTCTATGGTATCAGTTCCGGTATCCCTACTCTCAGGCATCTTGGTTTCAAAGGATGGAGGGGGCAGAAACAAATATACACTTACACTAAATAATAATAAACACTACAATTAAAGATTCTACAATTAAACAATGACAATAATTAACTCAAAATAAAAACAACGGCGAGGGCACAGCGCGAACGGAAAAAGTAATCTGAAATGTATAAATACAAGAAGCAGAATGAACTCTCAACCTCGAGGGGACCTCTCTTAAATCCTTTTCTCGGACAATAGCGAGGGATTAAGCTTTCTTTTCTTAAACTTTTTCTCTACTTTTCACTGACTACTTCGTATTTCGACCCTGGGTACTCTACAATGGGGGGGGGGGGGGGGGTTATGATGGAAATTCTACTCATCACTTGGTTTTGGTATCCTCCGCTACGTTGTCGTCTCTCCGTTTACGGGTTTTCTCGTTCCTCGGTTTACGTAAGATGCCCGACACACGCACTTCACAGAACGGGACGTCTTTGGGGATTGCTTGTTTACGCGTTTCTTTATTCACACTTTTCTCTAATTCTCTTTATTTACTCGTCTACGGTTTGGCGGCCGGATTGCGGGTTTCTTCCTATATTCTTTTACTTCACAAGCTGACGGGGGCGTAGGTACTTCGGGTTTCAGTCTGAAATGTCCGGCTAGGCTAGGGAATCGGTCTCGGTCATCTGGCTGTCTTCTCTCGGAATGGCTAGATATTGGATGATCAACAGGTGATTCGAGGGTGTTGAGGGCATCACGCTTCTCAGACTCATTACTGCTTGGCTTATGTTCTTCCGGTCGGAATGTCCTGGCTGTGGGTCATCTTGGCAATCATGGAGCGTGGTTCCGATGATGTGGTTTGCATTGAGGGTTAATTAATATTTAAGCGCGACTTCATCGCACATTATTTTATATTTATTTCGACATGGTTCTTCTCTTGCCCGAGAAGCAGAGTTCTATCCGTTCTTGCAAAAGCAGACTTCTCTACTTCTGTCCAGGTCTGCCTAAAGCAGAGTTCTTCACTTCTGTCAAGGTCTGCCAAAGCTCTCTCAACTTCTATCTTTTTGGGGCTCTGTCTCTTGGTTTTGTTCGGATTATTGGGGGGCGGGGTTGAAACAAAAAGCAACTGGTGACCTTCCATTTTACCTAGGTCATTGGTGTATTTAAGACTCGTGTCTAGTCATGCGGTGGTGACGTTGTCCGATTTACGAAAGGTCGCTCGGGGTTGCGGGGGAGGGGGGATGCCAGAGAGTCTCGATGTTCCCGATTTTCTGTCTCCAAGCGGAAATGTCCAGGCGCCCTCGCGACTCTATGGCGGCAACCTTGGAAAACGTCCGCTTTTCTTGGTATCTTGCTACCTGATAGTTAATACGAAGCTTGTGAACTTGAAATGACTTCATGGGATCGCTGTGAGCTGAGCGGATTTTACTGGTCTAGTTCGGAAAGTTTTAGGGAAAACCTGGGCTGGGAAAGTTTGCTGAATGTATTGCACCATGGTCTTGTGACCGAGATAAAAACACTTTAATTAGCGAGGGATTAATTTTAGCGTTGCCGAAGGCAGGGATTTAGTTTATAATTTATATTGAGAGAATGGTTTAATTAATTATCTTAATTTTATATTTTATCGTGGGGTTTGATCGAGTTCTATAAGGCTTATAAACAATAATTAATTTGTATGTATGGTTCAAAAGTTATTTAAGTTTTTAGTTTATCATTAAATTAAATTTATATTTAACACGGGGATTAGTTTCATTAAATAGAGCTCGGAATTCTAAGATATTTGACGTATGGGGCTTTACGAATACTTAACAAAAACTGTAAATTTAGAGGGTCAAGAGTGCGGGGAAAACGTAATAACAAAAGTAAATAAAACACAGAAAAAGTTAAAAAAATAAGTATACGGGGGAAAATAAACCTGAAGGGTTACAACCCCCATGCAATAATTGGTGAAGAATTTCCAAATAAATTGCAGTGCCGTTACCAAAAAATAAGTTGGTTTTTAGTTGGTATTCACATTTAAGTTGATATTAAGTTGGTTTTAAGTGGTCAGCATATTTCAGTAATCTAGTTAATTTGGTTTTAAGTTGGTGGGAAAATGCCATTTTCTTTAAGTTGGTATCTAGTTGGTTTTTAGTGGTCAGAAAATAAGTTGGTTTTAAGTTGGCTTTAAGTGGTCTTTATTAAGTAACATTTTAAGTAAGTTTTAAGTTGGCTTTAAGTAGTCTTTATTAAGGAACATTTTAAGTAAGTTTTAAGTTGGCTTTAAGTGGTCTTTATTAAGTAACATTTTAAGTAAGTTTTTAGTTGGTTTTAAGTTGGTGTTAAGTTGTTTTTAAGTTGGTGTTAAGTTGTTTTTAAGTAGGTTTTTAGTTGGTATTTGTCTCAAATATAAACTTAAAACCAACTTAAATAGTTCTTAGACCACTTATTTTTTGGTAAGGGTGGACTGCTCACATACAAGGCAAGTACCCTCGATGTAAATTAGTTTTACTGATATCCCCTTAAAAAAAATAGGCTAGGAATTACTTAAACTGGGTTTAAAGTTTGTATTTGGGACAAATTCAAACTGAATATTAATTAAAACCAAACTTTAAACCAACATGTAATTTTCTGACTTCTAAAAACCAACTAATTACAAGCTTAAAAAATAAAAAGGATTTTCCTGCCAACATAATAACTTATTACCCCTTTAACTAGTTTATTGAAATATGCGCACAACTTGAGCCTACTTAAAACCAAGTTAATATCAACTAAAATGTGTATACAAAGTAAAACCCAACTTATTTTTTGGTAAGGGTCGGCAGATTTCCTACACAGTACTGATGAGCCCATAAGGAAGAAACCTGTCTGCTGTTGGAATCTCTGGCTGAAATTTTGACTTTTGATAAAACTTCAACGGTTTTTACTTCTAGTGTGTCTGACAAATTCCGAAAAATCGTATGTAGCTTCTTTAAACCTCAAAAGCCTAGTTTAGATCGAGTCTCCTAAAAAAAGTCTAAATAGAGTCTCCTACAAATAGTAAAAAGCAGGTCTAAAAAATTGAGTCTTCAATAAATAGTAAAACAGGTCTAAATTGAGGCTCTTACAAATAAAAAAATTATGGGTTTAAAAGGAGTCTCCAACAAACACAGGAAGCGAATATTAATGGAGTGCCTTTCAAATCGCAAAAATAAAGTCTAAATTGGGTCTCCTACAAATTTAAAAATATGGGTTTAAACCAAATCTCCTAGAAATCACGGAAATAGTGTTTAAATCGTCTCAAAAAATCGCAAAAAACAAGTTTAAATTAGGTCTTATGAAAATACGTTGAAACGAGTCTCAAAGTGGGATCTTAAAAAAAGCTATAAAAGAGTTTTCTTTTAAGCTAGCTCAAAGAAACCTAAATAAAACTTGATTGCATCTACATTTAAGTATATTTTTAGCCAGAGTTTTGACTGTGGGAGACTTATTCGGGATATATTATGGGCATTTAACAAGTCTTTTTCAAGGTTTTATTTTTGAACCATAATTTTAGTAAGGGATATGCCCGGTTTGAAGTGGTATATGAATTTGACAAAATAATAATAATTTGAAAATTGAATAATGGTAAACATAATGAAAGTTACTTAGAATATTTCTTAATAATATATAACCTAGCATAAAGGTAAAATTATTTGTTATTTTATTTAGGGGGGTTTTTATGTGAACAATATGTAATGTAATGTAATGTAATGTTTTTGTGACACAAAAATCTTACAGATTCAATTTGATTTTCCCTAATTCTATGTGCTAGCACACTGGCACTATGAAACTTACCTGGCATAGTTTACTAATGTTAAAAGTGTTGTTTCTAATAACTGAACTACAGGCAAAGGTCCCTCAACTCTAATTAGAGGAACGCGAGGGAAAACAACAGATCCTTCAGGTACTGCATGAAGGATAACCTCTCTGGCTGATAAATTTCCAAGAAAATTATAGAAATCATCATCAACATTAGGAGGTAGCGTCCTCTTTAGATACGAAATATCTGTTACAAAAAGATTTATTTATTACCAAAACAAGAAATAAACGAGTCTCAGTTACCAAATAGCAATATTGGGTGAAGTATAGTACAGCCGGCAGTGCTGTCAAATGTAGTGCAACACTTAATTTTACGTTCCCATAGATTCGTGGTTTGGGGAATCTCCATTGTTGTTAAGAGATATTTTGCTGACAATTTACTTTTTCATATTTAATATACTGTAAACTTTTGGCGCTCAAGAACTGCCAATTTTAAAAGTGTACTCCATTTCATGGTGGTACCAATGCTGCATAAAGGCGGCTTTTGACTCTGCCATTTTCATCATCAAAAGGATTGGGGGACCAGGGGTGGTCATCGAGATCGATGAATTGAAATTTGGGAGAAAGAAGTTCAATCGTGGCCGTCGAGTTGAAGGGCAGTGGGTTTTCGGGGGAGTGGACTGAGAGAGCAAAGCGTTTTATATGGTGCCTGTCGCTCAGAGAGATGCCACTATGCTAATCTGTCTCATCGACATGTGCACCGGGTTCTAAGATAAATTCAGATTGCTCAAAAAGTTACGACGCGTTAGATTGTGATCCCAATTTCAGGCACATAATAAAGTTAACCATTCGTTACATCGATCCTGAAACTGTGACACAAACTAACCGTATAGAGGGCCTTTGGACATATGAAAAACAGGCTTTGCCACCTACAGGTAGGAGGAAGAGGCTTATCCCTGGGTATCTAGCCACCGTCCTGTTTAGTAGCGGGGCTAAACAGCAAGGAAAACACTAGTTTTGGGATTTCTAAACTAAATTTAAACGATGGGCATAGCAATGGACGTACGGACAATTTCCACCTACTGCCTTCTCTATTTGAACCCTCACCCCTTTTACGTGCCCACTCATTTCACTGACCCCATCATAAGTCTGAGCAACGCAATTTTCAATTTTCAGTCCATTCTCCGCCAAAAGGGTAATTATAGCCAAGCTGATGCTTTCAGAGTCGAACTTATGCAAATCTCTAGAATACCTAATGAAAACACTCAGCTGTTCTACTACCGCATTATCTCATCAATTACGGAAAAGAAACCACCTGATTCATTAACCTACTTTACCATCATTCCCCTAGCAAAATTTCCACTAAGGTTAATCAGCTCATTTTGGACAGTGCTATGATGTATTTAGCATTATTTGGCATACTTTCGCACTTGTCTTATAATTCGGTACAATTTCTCTTTAATAAATCTAAAATTCCTATGAAATTGCCCCTGTTCCCATTCTCCTATGCCCCCGAAGAGCGAGATCTTGTTGGGCGCACAGTACTATTATCTGCACTTGAGCAGCTAAGACATCTCTATTTCTAGCAACGTCTGTTTTATGATGCTGATCAACCTGACATACTATTGAGCCTCGAGATTTCGAGTCCAAATAGTCTGAATATTTTTTATAAGACTGTTGGTGTAAAGATTTAGTTGAAGTTAAGTGTTCTTCGAGCTTTTAGGCCATATTTTTCCAGTCCGAAAACCCCTCAATAAATCCCGTATTTCTGCCACCTAAAAAATGCCGACAACAAAAACAATAAACTTTATCGCTTGCTACAGAATATTCAAGCATTTGGTATTTGGTGTACCAAGAAGAATTGAAGCCTCGGTTTTTACCACCCATTAGGGTTTTGGGAAAAGACGTTTGGATTGTCTATCTTTGCACTCGAGGCTCTATTAGAGGATTTAACCAAAATTTCCGATAACTCAGAATTTAGAACTACCTCCTTAGCCAGAATGACATCGACATTGGGTAAAACGTCAACAACTTTTACTGTTTTCAGTCTCTTTAAAATCTAGAGTCTCCCCTGAATTCAGTTTATATATTTTAGCTGACAGTTGAAGAAATCGTTCCATTGCGTCTTTCTGACTACTAACTATGCTCGCTTCTCTCTTATATTTTTGGCGTTTTTGGGGCCCCGACAAACTTTCAGGAACTCATTCTGGTTTTAGCTTTTAAAAATGGTACCACTATAGTCTTAAAAAAACTAGTTTTAAGAATGGTACCACCCTCGGCACCACCAATAGTTTGGTTCAAAATATCTAGCTACTAAAAGCTTGAAAAAAGCCAACTAACTATATAAACTAGCCCGAAATGTTTTTATTTAAAACAAGCGCAGTACGGCTTCTTTAAACCTCTAGGAGGTAGAAGTCGGCACTTGCCAAAAATATTTAAACAAAAAGGACACTAAATTAACTGACTGAGAAAGACTCGAAATGTAGAGAACTGCTTTGAAGAAGCGCACAAAATGAAATGAAAATCTGGTAAAAATAATGTATTTTGCCCTTGGGTTTATACCCAGCACCTGGTAGATTTCTAGGATGATCTTCATTCCGAAGCACGGGAAATCTAGCTATCTCAAGGCAAAGGTCAATTAGTCTGACCTCCTTTTTCCTACAGGTTTTGGAAAAATTGGTGGACAGCTATATTAGGGGAGAGGTTAATTCTCAAATGCAATGCTGGTGCATGGTTAATCCTAAATGACTGTTCTTGTTCCTTTTACTTCAAAAAGGATACAAAACTCTTTTAATGATATTTCCTTATTTGGGACTATCTTGAGCAAAAGCACTGAGATGAAGTACCACGTAGGTATTTTAGATAGCGAACTAATGTGGAAACCTCATCTTGACTTTATAGTTAGGAAGGCTATGATGTTACTTTGGAGAACCAGAATTGCAGTAAGCAGGTCCTAGGGTTTTAGCCCTAAAGTGACCTACTGGCTGTACACCATGACATCAGGGTTCCGCGTCTTTACGCCGCCAAACCCACCGCCGACGGACAATAACGCCATCGCAGCAGCGCCGACACCATTTACATCACTGCACCTAGGCCGACGGTAAATTGTATTTATCAAACGGTAGACAAACACAAGCAATATTGTCCCAAAATAGAATAGAAATGACAATAACATTCGATTCAATTTTAATCTCGCTAAAAAAACTAAAATAAGCAGAAACGTCCCACAAATTTTTTAGCCCATTTCGCTATTTTAACGATCTACACCAAACTTGAAACGCGTCCTGTTTTTTAGACCTAGGCAGTTTGTTCCTAATATTAATGGTACAACGGATGGAGCTTAAAACTCCCGCCATCCATTGTAATCGAAGTGATCCTACCAGATGTCGCCGCTGCCACCAAAGAACATAGTTTTTTATTAGTATATTTTTTATATTGGTTTTCCTTAATATAAAAGGGACTTTGAGTTTGAAAAGCAGAAGAGAAGCGTGGATATTGAAAGCGAAAACTATAATTAACAGAGGCGCGGGAACATGGGAGTATTTGGGGATAAAAGGACTTAATTGAAATTAATTTATTATAATACTTTATTTGATTTTGTTTATTGAAGAATTTATTAAATAAGAAATAAATTGTTTAATATATTTATTGATAAAATTGATTCTTCCACCTACACTATCAAAGGCTTAGATTAGTGTTCAGTCACGCACGTTGATTAACCGAGGGTTAATCTCGAATATAGCTGGTGGAAGTCCACTGTCTCTGTATATTATGTTGTGGTATCACAGGGACAGGGCTCCCCATCCTTTATAATGGCTTTAAAAGTCGCTTGATGACTTAGGCCTAAGGTGGTGCCTTGGGTATTAGCCTAGCTGATTATTATTATTATTTCCTATACGCTCAAACAAAAAAAAAAACAGGCGAAAGAAGTAACCTGTCGGCAAAACACCCCTCGGCCAAAAGACCGCGGGCGAAGACACCCGTCGGCATAAAAGTATCGGCGCAAAAGCCGTCGCCGTAAGTGCCAGTAGCCGACTTGCCGTAAATACCCGTCAGCATCGTCGCAAAAGCCGTCCGTCGTCATACAAACCAATGGCGTACCGACATGATACCCAGAGTCCAAAATAAGACTGTCAGCATCACAGGAGCTATGAGAACAGCCCCAAAGCGCTTCTCTAGAAATTATCTTGAACATTCTTCCTCTTCATCTCTTTATAGAGGAAGCTGCTGCTATGGGAGCCTATAGGCTCAACCAGAATGATTGGTGGAGGGCTAATACTTGGGATAACAGCCACACCAAGATTACAGTGAAATCTCCAGTAAGTTACCTGTCTTTTTAATGGGTTCTGATATTATGGCTACTTAATTACATTTTAGTAAACCCTTCAATACTTATTTCCCAAGCCACACTGATGGGTCTAAGACTCATTCTGGTACAGGCTCTGGAATGTATTGTCTTAGTAATCTCGGTTTCTATGAGAGCCTTGGTGCTTATGCTAGCATTTGTCAGGCAGAATTTGCCGCCATTTGTTTCTGTGTTGACTTTTGTCTTAAGAAGAAGCTTAATGGCAAGGTTATACAAATCTATTTTTAAAGTCAAGTGGCCCTCAATAGTCTCAATCAGTTTAATATTTCTTCTAAACTGGTTTACAGCTGGCCAAGAAGGGGGCAGAGGCTAGATTCGTTGGTCCTGAACCTGCCATACATATCCCCCTCTAGTATAGTGCGCGGCCTTATCTCAAATTCTATGACTGACCATTATCTCAAGCTTTGGCTTGAGATGGATGGCCACAACCAGGCTAAAGAGTTTATCTCGGGCCCTTCTAGGCAGAGAGCAAAAGAGTTGCTCTCACTCTCCAAGTCCAGTATCAGGTTGGTTATTGGCCTACTTACAGGCCACTGCCTACTTAACAGACATTTTTACTTGGTTGGAATCAATGATGATCCAATCTGTAGGTCTTGTCAGGTTGAGGAGGAAACTTCCTCTCACGTACTTTGTAGGTGCAAATATTACACAGCCCAAAGGTTCGTGCATCTTGGTACGCATCAGTTGGAAACCTGGAATTTTTTTTAACACGCCGCGGATTCTCCATTTTGTGTCGAATATTGGGACTTTTTAAGTCTTGAGGTCTAAGGTTGCACAATGGATGTCTGGGGAAGTGCATGAATAGGCACATACATCGCTTGTCTTTCTCCCAATTCATTATTAATAATAATAATGATTGGTCAATTATAAATATACGACTGTCTTTTTGAAAAGGAGTTTTATCTGATGAGTTATGGAATATGAAAGTCGTTTACTTAGGTACCACAAAACAAATATTTTCAAAATTACTTTATTTTGAAGCATTGACAGTAGACATGTCCAAGAGAGAGGGAGGTCTCTATCTTTTATATGCCGTAATAATCATGATTAAATGATTAAAAAATTTTACCATTTAAATAACAAATGTTTTACTTACTTTAATCTTGAGTAAATCAATTTAATTACGATTAAAGATTTTAGCCACGATTTAATCATATCAATCTCGAATGAATAATTCTAACCTAGATTTAATCACATAAATTGTGATTGAAATTCTGCAAAGTTAAACTTAATTAACCAAATATTAACTTAATTCAATCGCAGTTTAATCATTTCAACCTGGATTTAATCATTCTAATCTATATATTTCCAAATAATCATAATAGTAACCTACCCCTCGAGTCCAAGTTAAATTCATTAAATTCTTGGGGTTGGTAGTGGAAACAACAAGGCCATTCAAGTTAGTAACTATGAACTAAGTTAATAATAACATAAGTTAATGATACCTCTAAGTAGACAAATAAGCCCTTTCAAGGTGGAATCTTTGTCCAGAAAATGTGATGTCAAATCTTGTCTCTCCGATTCCCGCTAAAATGAAAGACTTGAAAAATATCTCGGACCCAGCGCCGCTGTGCGGTCGAGAATGAAACTATATTGGGCTGAGAGAAATAAACCAAAAGCAAAAAAACGTTCTTTTGCCTCTGTGGGGGGAACGAATTTTCTAAGAGAATACCGAAATTTATCTCTTTTGGGGAAGTTCAAGCTAGCCTTGCACCTAACGGTATTAAGGAAACGTCATCTTCGGCAGTTCCAAGTGTATGTTAAGGCTACTTTGATACGCAGTACGGAGAGACATAGGTCGATTTGGACAAGCATATCCGCCATAGGCAGCATAGCCATTTGTATACTTAGAGGTATCATTAACTTATGATAATAATAATAATAATCAACTAGCTAATACCCAAGGCACCACCATAGGCCCAATTCAGCTAGCGAACGTTTAATACCATTAATTCAGGTGGCCAGGTTATATTGTGCAGGAAGAGAGTAAAGCGCATTGACAATGGATGGGGAAGAAAGTCACAAAATACCATCGTCCCCTTTGATGGTTCTTCTTATAGCTGCTAATATAGATAAAACCCCCAGCTATATAATTGCATACAAATATTTTTTAAATAGTTTTACTTAATATTTCAAAACGACGCACAATTATCTTTCTAATTCACCACTACATGGCAACAGATATAAAAATGGCCAGAAATTTAATAATAGAGCCAAATATTTTCTTCCATATGGCGTAACCTGTACACTATTTAATTAATAACATCAGCGTCATCTTGAATAGCTGAACACCGCTTTTATTATTTCTCAAGCACATATTTTAATGAAAATAACATTTGACGTTTAATACCCCCAGTTGGTAGTCGCAAGTCCCACTTTGGGTATCTTGGGTCACTGTCTATTATTTTATATACTAACTAAACTGAACGGAGTTAAAACTTTGCTATTTTTTAGCTTTATCCAAATAATAATGGTTAATGAAACACTAACCTAACCCTTATTAGAAGACCAATGGATCTCATTTTCCTGTTCATAGTTGTAGTCCCATAAGATTCTTTCTTAAATTGGAGTATATTTTTTATGAAAAAATAATCTTCTGACTAGCACTAAGATTGGTTTTTAACAAAACTAGCTCCAGTTACCCTTAGTTCTGATATAACTGGTGACAGAAATGTGAAATTTAATACGGAACTTTATACTGCATTTAAAGACCAATGCCACCTCGCAGGCAAAAGTGTGGATTGTGAAAATTTTGCTATTAAACACCAACATTGAGAATGAAGGAAAAGGGGGATGAAAGTACATGCTCCCACCCTCAAATGATTTTGCAGGAACAGCAGGAACAACAAAAACAACCTTTCATTAATACACTTACCACTTGAAGAGTAATGAAAATTTTGAAGGAATTTCAAACATTCTTCAAGACCAGCAAAAACAGTAAACTCTCCACCGAAAGGATTCTTTCTGAAGAATAAATCAAATACTGCATGGTCCGAGCATTTATTGCTTTTCCAATATGCATAGGCCATTGTAATTTGATAAAGATCTTAAAAGATAATGAAAAATGTAATTAGCATAAAATGTATAACAATTCTAGTCTTTAAATTTAAAGCCTATGAAAAATCTACCTAAAATTCTTAATTTTAATATAATTCACATATATGGAGCAAATGAAAAACATCACTTATAGAAAAAATATATTTAGTTACCTCAGAATAAGGGAGAATAGCATTTACCTCTTAAATCATCCTTGAACACTTCGAAGCGAAAGTTAAGGTGCTATTTTTCTCACAGAAAAGAGTGAGTGTCATACACAAAAGTGAAAACAGGCGAAACTATAAAGTGTGCAAGGATGGGATTAAAATAAATAGCTGCACATATTCTGATGTATCCGAATACATTTTTACAAATCTAAACTTTTTTAACTGGCAAAATATCTAACTAGCCAACATTAACAAAAAATATACTGATATCATTAAAAACCAATCACATAATAATGTCAATTGTGAATTCGTTTAGACATTTTATTTTATATACTATTACAATTAAAGGGCCACATTTTCATAGTTTGGGGAAAATATTGGAATAAAAATGTTTTGCCCTGCTATTATGAGTTACAGAAAAGTGGAAATTAAACTGTTCTTCATTAATTTTTTATCATTAATTCAAAATTTGTCCCAAAAAGAAAAATTGAAAATGTGATATACAATTACTATTGAATTGAGACAAAGCTTAGAACTATTAACATCAAGATCAAGCCTATAGTTCCAGGTTCTTACTTGCGTAAATTAGTTCTTGCCCTTTAATCCGCCATGTAAGCCCCCCCGCATAACATAATAAAAAGGATGCATGAGATAATGTAACAAGATAATCTTTTCAAGAAACGTTGTTAGTACAACTCGGGTTTATTTAATATCCACACACCTTTTGATATTATTTAATGCAGTCTTTAAGATTTCCCCCTGACTTCATTTCTTTTCTAGGTATGAGACTACTTTGACTCTGACCCTTACCCATTAAAAACTAAATATATTGTACGTAGAAAGTTCAAGCCTTATTATTAAGGTAAAACCCTAATAATGTTCAAAAGCAATTCTATCCTGTAGATTAGGTATAAACTCTATAACGTAGATTCATTGGCATTTTAATACAAACTAGGATAATTTTTAAACAACGTATACTCTGACACATACAAATTTCTAGATATACTAGAGGTTTTTAAACAAGTGTAAAAGTATTATTCCATACCTGTAAGGAGAGGTTGAATAACCCCATTTTGATTTTGGTTATGAGGGCCAACAGGATGGCCTGTTTGCCCTAAATTTTGGGTAAAGTCTTCCATTATTGGCTGGTTTTCACATGTGTCAGACCAGTCAGAAAGCTTCGGACGCTTATGATTTGGAAACAGTTTGGAAGATTGATGAGAATTTTGAAACATAAATCAAGAAATGTACCAGTACCACACAAAAGCCCTAAAGAAAAAAAAATTGCTCAGTTTTCAAACATTTGAAATAGAAAATTATGCAGTAGTTAAGTTTTGATAATAATTTAGCATTGCATAAGCTTTCAAAAATATTTGGCATGCAGTAACTACTATCAAAACCTTGCTTTTAATCAGAAAAGTGGCTATATCTTTAGTTGTAATTGCGATAGAGAAGTTATCTTTGACATTTTCAAGTCGAAGAGCGATCAAATATAGTTAAACCTCACTTTCTATTTCATTGTATAAAACTATCAAAAAAAAAAAAAAGATCGTGAATTCTAGATAAAATGGTACTCAAAATTTTATCACTGACTGTCATTTCACAGCCACCCACCCAAATATTTAAGGCACTTCACCATTTACCATGATAAAATTGCCAAAAAATCATTTAACTTTCTTAAATTATGGGATAAACATCTTGGCTTGAGCTGGGGAAGTGGACAAAACTAAAATTGCATAAAAGTTGTTCTTGACAATAAATACACTGCATACAAATGTAATTCCTACATAGAGAGTTCTTAAGAAATTTTTATAAGTTTTAGTAACAACACGTATTGGTTTTCATCATGGGAATATTGAAGATTTTGTTCTGGCCAAACAAAGCAATTTTAAACTTAATTGCTTTATCAATGCCAACACTGATTTGTGTGTACTTAAATGAATAAGAAATGTAAATCCCATATGACTAAATAAATTTTTTAATTAGGGAAAACAATATAATTCCCAGCTTTTATTTAATACATTTGGTTACCCTTACCAAAAAATAAGTTGGATTTCAGTTTGTATTTAGTTTGTATACACATTATTAGTTGTTATTGAGTTGGTATTAAGTAGGCTCAAGTTGTCAGCATATTTCAAGTTACTATTAAAGGGGTAATAAGTTGTTATTCAGTTGGTAGCAAAATACTGCTTTTGCTAAGTTTATAATTAGTTGGTTTTTAGTAGTCAGGAAATTACATAATATTTTTAAGTTGGTTTTGAGATGTTTCCCTAGTAGGATTTAAGTTGCTTTTAAGTAGTTAAATGTAAATGTTGATTCTGGTTTAGTTGGAAATAAGTTGATTAATAAAGAGGATTTAAGTTATTTTTAAGTAGGCATTTGTCCCAAATACAAACTGAAAACCAAGTTGAAATACAAGTTGTCGTAAGTGGTTTTTAGCCAACTTATTTTTTGGTAAGGGTACAGCTCCAGCTCATATCTTCTATTATATATTAGAAATATTTAAATGTAGGCAATAAATTAACCAATAAAAACAACCTCAAATGTTTCACTTTTGATGTTTACAAATTTTATCATGTGATAGCCAATATCTATAAACTTTAAATCAGTGTAGTAAAAACACCAGCTATATATAACATTTAAAGGATTAAATGTATTACACATTTTTATTGTTTTGGTTTTGGATAATTTAGTTTACATCCTCTCATGGCATCTATGTCCTTGCTTTGAGATTTCAAATGACTCTGAGACAAATTTTAACTATTACTTACATCTATGATGTTTGATTTCCATTAATATTAGTTGAATTTATAATTATGTCTAAGTCAACATTTTGAACAATAAAAATTAAATTTCGTAAGTCAGTCCATTAGATGGCGCCAGTATTTCAAAAGTCCTATTTTTAGAAAAATTTAAATAATGGTCACATGCAAATAATATTTACATATTTAGATAAATTAAAGGCCTAGGTTGCTTATTTTGGTCTTACATCACATGTCAATATGTTCAATTGTAGACAGTGTTTGAGGTAACTCTTACCAACTTCACTAAGGGGCTATTAAATGCCACCAAAGAAAACCTTGTACTCCTTAAGAAAAGCTAACTTTGCCACTATGGAATGCAGGTTCAAAATCTTGGTGTTTCATCACTGCTAGTGCTTCTTTGAAATAAATATGTAAATTTTACTTGAATCTGTCTATTATTTAAACTTTGGCCAAAAAATTGCCTCTTTGAAACACTGAGCAGGTATTCTATGAATTACATTTTATAAAATGCTAAAACACTAAGAAAAATCTTAATTGAAATAAATTGAGCAATTCATTTATTTATCAGTATTATGATACAAAACACCATGTTATTTGTTTTTTCCCTACATTTGTCAAGCTTTCAAATTCTCACAACATGGCAGCATAACTTATTAACAAATCGGCTTGAATTTAGGCAGTGCTATATGCTGGAACCATGGAATATCCAAACATTTCATAATTAGAACTTGGATTAATAATAGGACTATAATAATTGGTCCTATTATTAATCAAAGATTAGAACTAAATAAAAAAAATAGCTTACATGTGGGCTTGGAACCATTTACGCAACTTAACCAAACAACCAAGGACTTAAATGACCCATTTTCGAAACAATTATATATTTCAATCAATTAGATATTTCATCATTGATCTACATTATAATTTATGTAAGTCGAAAAGAAAATTTATTTGAAAAGAAAACTACGAAGTACGAAGCTTCAGCTCTAATCTCTGAAGGTCTGACCGTCTGGCTAGATAGTCGTCTGCTGGAGCACAGCTAACTTTTAGAGCCTCTTCTTAGCACACGGTTTATAAGTTGGCCGTGGCAGGAGTCTACTCAGTGAGGCCACGGCCAACTTCGATCTCTCGCGCTACAGCGGCCATCTCATTCGTTGACGTTTCTGTGTTAACCTATAAGCAAAAGATGTGTATGACGTCAGCGCCCCTAGCGGATTATTATTTTTAGTATAGTTTTTACATTGAAGCCAATATAACAACCGAGCGTGGCGCTGACCTCCTACACATTATAGTACAGTTTATATGGGGAAAAATCAAATCGTGTTGCCGCCATCTATGGTGTTATTGGAAAACTAAAACTTAATATATTTTGCAAAAGTGTCTGCTTATAGAAACAGATGGCGCCAACACGATTTGATTAAGTTGAAACTTGAGCCTAATTCTCCGACTCAAATAAGACGTGTCCCGCGAATCCCAGATTCGTTTGGATCTCTATTTATTCTACCTCATTGGGCTCAATATGGCTTTAGGCAAGGGCGTAGAATGCTGATAACATCTTTATCTTAACCCAACAAGTAGAGCTGTACAGGGCGAAAAGCGAAATACTATATACAGCCTTTTTAGACCTTAAAAAAGCATATGATAGTGTATGCCAAGAAAAACCATGGAAAAACTATGGCAAACTCTTCTGGGCTTTGGATTTAGTGCTGACACTGTTTGCCAGTTTAAGAAGCTTGATACTGCCAGTTCGTATGTGTATAGTATACAGCCCAAGGGATTAAAACCATAGAAATCGGATAACAAACTAGAACGATTTTTGAAATTTTGTCGTGGGTTCCGATTAGAACTTTTAACCCTGCCTTTGGTCCATGCTTTTCGTTTGGCTGGCAACGAAAGTTACGCCATCGGTGCCAAACTGATGAACTAACACTCCATTTCGCCTAAGATTAAATGGCCGACTTTAGCTCGACGCTAACGCGGTTTTTTTAAATCTTTAAAGTAACTTATGTTTAATTAAAGTTGAAGAATGGCTCAAAACTGCGTAATCAAATCGTGTAAGAGTACATACTCAAAAGAAAACATATCTTTTCACAGGTTAGTGTTAGAAATAGTTTTCTTTTTACCATAATTTCCAATCGCTAAGAACGCACTAGAAAACGCGTTTCTTTCAAATCATAGAAAGCTAGTTTTTTTTAATAAAAAATGAAGAATGGTTCAAAATTCCGTAATTAAATATTTTAAGAGTAATTACTCAAACAAAAACATATCTTTTCACAGGTTACTGTTAGAAATAGTTGTTTTACGAGCAATGGTTATGGCGGAAACCGGTGCACAGTAATGGTTTATCGCGAATATCTACGTTAGCATTGTATGTACGGCTATAAACCCAATTATGAACATTAGGGTCCGGCTATTTCCCACAAAAATTGTTCTATGAACATTTTACATACGAGCAATCGTTGTGTCGTATTCGCGGTTTTAACGTTGTACCCGAAACGCGTCTTACAATTTTGCGCCATCGTGGACTTAAAACGCATCCACCGCTCTTCATGTAACCGCGTTTAAAATTTACCACCCAGCTAACTCTTGTTATTTTTGCAATAAATCGCTTGAAAATGAAGTTATTGTGAAGGTTGTGTGAGACAAAATGATAGGAAAGTCGGAATAATGGGTCACTTCAATTTAAGTTCATATTGATTGCCGTAAAGAATAAATCGAAAAGACCAGTATCAATGCTTTGAAAAGAAAACACGACACCGATGAGACTGTTCGACATGTAGAACGCGAGCGAATCAACCTACCAAATGATATAAGAAATATTCAACATACAAATTTTCCCGTTTATATGAACTTAAATGTAATATAAAATCGTCTTGAAAAATCGTTTATTGCTTTCAAAAATAATATTTTTAATGCGCCATGTAGATAATCGAACATCTGCTCGTCTAGGTAAAGTTTGCGTTGTCAACGCGCGTATTAGAAAGCAAAATGAGATTTTAGAAAGTAGGTTGTAATTCGGAACGATAATAATACTTTTCGCGAATTTGTTCATCAGTGAATTATGAATATAACTTTAAATAAGTTTCAAGGTTTATTTAAAAGCTAGTTTCATAACTTTTCATCAATTGGTTCGTTCAGAATTATTCTTTAAAGTAGACGAAAATTTTAAGGCGGTGAATCTTTCCCAGTCTTAAGCCTCGGTTTAATCTACTGCGTATTTTGAAACGGAAAAACCTGATTACTATCGTGAAATCTTGGATTAATAATATGATATTTTTAATACGAAACAAATAACGAAATACGTGGAATTTTTGTCGTTAAATAAGCTTAGAACGTATTTCGTTATTTGTTTCTTATTACAAGGAGCGTTCGCCATCATTTAACCAAGATTTAACGATAGTAATCGGGTTTTTCCGTTTCAAAATACGCAGTAGATTAAACCAAGGAGGATTAGAACTGGAGGGGACACTTAATGTAAAATTTCTATGGACTGGATTTTGGTACGGCGTGTGCTGCCATCTGTGTTTAAAAAGGAAAAACTTTTTTTTAATTCTGAAGATCGTCTGCTAGTTAGTCTTACAAGACAGCTGTTACTAGAAAGGTGGGAAATATGAACAGGCAATTGAAAAGAAAGAAAGTTGCTGGAAATAGTATTTAATAATTATCATTTTGTTTATCACAATATAAAGTTTTAGATTTGAAAAATACTTTTTTGGTAACACATTGTAGAAGAATACATTAGAAATAAACTTTTTTAATTTCCCAAATTTATGTAGAAATATATTAATTTCTATTAATATATTAATTTCTATTAATATATTAATTTCTATTAATATTATTACATCTGAAGTATAAATATTCACTCTATGAACGCAGGTAAAAATTTGCATATTGTTGTGTTAAATGTGACGAAATTTAGCCAACCTCTTCTCTATTGAGGTTTTTTTTTCAAAATTTTCAGAGTCCAAATCTTTAGTTGCCAGTTTTCGTTTTGCCGCTTCTCGTTTCAATACTTTTTCATCTTTCGCTTGTCGATTCATTATCTTCACAGAATGATTGATCCTCATTTTCAAATAATTTTTAAACACCATGGTTTTAATTCCGTTACATAGAGTAGGCATTGTCACATTTGAAATTTTTTTAAGCATTTCAGAAGCTATGTTCTTTTCAGAAAGCAATTTGGGAAACTGTTCATCGTACATTTTTTCAAGTTGCAAAACAGCTTTGAAAAAAGCTTCACTAGGCAACTTTAAACTCCCAACATCACTGTTTTCTTCAGTTGTGTATGCTTTCAAAACAGTCAATGTTTATCGTGTAACCGTTATATGTTTGTCTTCTTTGAGGAGTGCTTTTGGGCATTCCAAGCAATCGCGATGTCTTTGCATTATTTTTTTCGCAAGATAACCGCTGATATATGTTATGACATTTGATCTTTTAGAGTCTTCAGGTTCAGGTATGTTGGTATCATCAAGCGTTTCATCTTCATTGTGGTAAATATCTTCAGATTGTATCGTCGTAACATCTGGTTCTAGGGTTGCAGCATTTCTATTTTGTCCAACCGAGTTAAAAATATTGGTAAGGTACTCGTCAGTCATAGAAGAAACATCAGTGCTACAGTTAGCAGATTCAGAAACTTTGAACAATGAAGAAGCCATGACTTTTCTTAATTGGAATCTAAATAACTGTGGTGTCGGATTGTCATTACATGCACCAATTCTTCTGACTGCAGCGTATGTGTTTTCCAAAACATCTTGACTAAGGCGGCCTGTTAGAAGATATTCTAATCCTTCATTTTCAAAAAAATCTTTTGATAATTGTATTACGCACGCGATGGTGAGTTTGAAGCCATACAAAACAGGTGGTTGTTTCAATCCTTTTGTTTGAAATTCAACTGTGGAAAGCCAATCCAGCTTTTTTTCTAAGAATACAATATGGTCTGATCCTGGTTTTATCGCCCTGCGCAAAGGTTTGGTATCGTATAGACTCTTCGAATTCAGGCAATCAAACAAACTATCAAATTCTCTAACAAAATTACAAGTTTCAATAGCTTTGCCAGGTAGTTTATCTTTCGTAATGTAAAAGATAATCATCATAGCCACTGCATAGCTCAACACCTGTACTGCAAGTTTTACCCGCATTTTTGTGAAACCAGGTAATTCTAAATGTGTTCTAGTCAATTTTGGAGCAATCCTAAGCTCTTCCTCAATGTCAGCTTTATAGGCTGCTTCAATGTGTTTCCAAGATGCAACGGAATGATCTTTTCCAAAAGTAACATCATATTTTTTAAAATTGTTCTTTATTCCCTTGATTTCATGTGATGGGTCATGCATAAAGAATACTTTTTTCCTCTTGACAAATATGTATGGCGTTTCTATTGTTATATTCAATCGAGAAAACACGCTCTGATTACTGCTACCCTGATCACATACAACAACTTTTACGTTGAATCCGATGTCAATCAACTTTTCTAGGACTTTGAGAAGAATGTCGTGTAAAATGTCTTTGCGCATTGCATCTTTAACTAAATAGTATGCAAAAACTTGTTTCCATTTGGCAGCAATTCCCGACACCATAAAGACATTAGCGTGATTGGCTATTTCATAAGTACGGTGGGATCCAAGGTCAACAAAACCCTCGATGTAATCTTCATTATCGTTGTATTTCAATCCCTCCATCAAAGCGATCTCATCAAAGGTCAGAATCGCAAGTCTTTCTTTAGTTGACATACTATGGACTTTCTTTTCCAAAATTGAGCATAAATCTGGCAATATTCCAGGGTGACAGGGAATATTTTGCAGCCATCGACTAAGTGATCTCGATGAGGGCAAAGTGAACATTTGTGAAAGAAGTCTATACGCCTTAGGACCATGATAATGAAGTGCTAAACACAATTGTCTTTCACTATTTGTATATCTTCTTCCATTCTTCTATTTTTGTCCGGATTCAATTTGCATTCGAATGAACTGTACACCCTTTTCTTGCAAATACTTCGAAATTTCTGCTAGCAGCAAATTTTTATCAATTTTCGGACTAAATCTGCGCGTTAATCTCCTTTTTTTGCTATACTGCAGTCGTAACAATTTTTTCAACTTATAAACTCTATTAGTAGAGGTTTTAGCGAAAATGACAGAATTATCTTGAACATTTACTTGGATACCGATTTCTTTAAATTTAGTTTTGCAAGATTCATGTACTTTAACATTGAAGTTCGATAAATCTATAGACGCTTCTTTATGAATTAATTCGCTTTCTTCTTCTGATCTTGGTATTTCAATAGAGTTAGATGGTATTTCAATAGAGTTAGATGGTATTTCAATAGAGTTAGATGGTATTTCAATAGAGTTAGATGGTATTTCAATAGAGTTAGATGGTATTTCAATAGAGTTAGATGGTATTTCAATAGAGTTAGATGGTATTTCAATAGAGTTAGATGGTATTTCAATAGAGTTAGATGGTATTTCAATAGAGTTAGATGGTATTTCAATAGAGTTAGATGGTATTTCAATAGAGTTAGATGGTATTTCAATAGAGTTAGATGGTATTTCAATAGAGTTAGATGGTATTTCAATAGAGTTAGATGGTATTTCAATAGAGTTAGATGGTATTTCAATAGAGTTAGATGGTATTTCAATAGAGTTAGATGGTATTTCAATAGATTTTATTACTGTGTTAAGAAGTAATTCGCTTTCTTCTATATTTTCTTTGGATCTTGGTATTTCAATAGAGTTTGAGGCTGAAAACAATTCAAATATTTTAAACACTTAGTTCCTAAGTCCTAGTTTTATTTCTAACAAATGCAAAAGCCAACTCTTAAATTTTTTTCACTTAAGTTCCTTAGTATTTTTATGGTTGTTTCTTTGCCGAAAGTTATCAAAAGGCAAAATTTTTATATTGATTTCCCGCACTAGAGAGTACACACCTGTTGTTTCGAGGAATTCTGTTGCGACCAACGCGGCTTCATTTCTCACAACTGATACCGATACATTAGTTTCATTTACCCGATCACTATCCACGTTAATGGCCTCCTCGATGATGATTGACCCTATTTAGTTACAATTTGTCAGGATCTACATCATAATATACAGTTTTTGACTGTCTTTTGTTTATTTTGCACGCGCAAACCTGAACTGGTTGACTTGTAAGGAAGAGGCACGGCTATTTTGGTCAGTCGATGCCTCAAGGATGGATTTAGAAAGCTGGATAGTTGGAAATGTTCGCCACAAACATTAAGATTTCTGTTACCTAATTCATTTTCTTTCCCATCTAAATCTTTTCTTCCACTTTGAGCTATCCACATTTTACACCTAAAAATAAGTTTTATTATAGTTCTAAAAAAAGATAATTGTTTACCTTGCACTATCCTTGGGATACGTAAAATATGAAATATTTTTCGTTTGCGCCTGTTTATTATCACAGTTTACAAATGAACAGACATTACCTCCATAATACCTATATATTGGACGCTTTAAGCAATTAATTGACATTGTAGACCCTAAAGCTTTCTCAGACGCCGCCATGATTGTAAAAGAAAAATTTATGACGAAACCGATTGCGAAACCTCGTGAAATGGCGTAATTTTCCTTTTTATTTTCACATAGCGCCACCGTCGCACAGTCGGCAAATAGAGGCCCTAATGTCCCCTCCAGTTCTAATCCTCCTTGATTAAACCGAGGCTTTCTTCATAGCATATATTAACAGCTTAGCTAATGAGTTGTTCGCCTCTGGGAAAGGAAAATATGTACGTGAGACTAGTCATAGAGTTGAAGGAATTATATATATCCCGTGTTTATTCTTTGCGGATGACATTCTACTACTTGCTAAATCACCTTCTGACTTACAAAGTCTGCTTGACCAGTGTTCCAAGTTCGCCACAGACAGAGGCCTCCGGTTTAGTGCTGAGAAATCAAAAGTACTCCTCTTTGGTAGACAAGGTGAACCGCCCTGTATCGATTACCAGTTTGTACTTCAGGGGGCTGATATTGAAATTGTGGATGAATACTCATACCTGGGAGTCACCTTCTGCAATTATAGGGAAAACTACTTGGAGGTCCATGTGAAAAAGCTAATGAACAAGATGAGGAGCTTAAAGTGGGCTGTGAGGAATATGGCTGGGAACTCCTATAATAAATACACAGTTTCAAGAACATTGTGGAAGTCTGTAGCGGTGCCTGCCCTAACCTATGCCAATGAGGTAGTCAGTGTCCCTAAGGGACTGATTATCGCTTTGGATTCAGCCCAAAGAGAAGTTGGACGCGCTGTGCTCTCATCTGGCCCTTTTTCCGCCAATGCAGCCATCAAGGGAGAAATGGGTTGGAGCAGTATGGAAGACCGAGAGGCGGCTAGCAAAATCAAGTACCTTGGTCGCCTCCTGCTGATGCCACACTATGCTACCAAGAGTTGTCTTCAGGTATTTGAGACACGAAGGTCTTCAAACCAGTCTTTTTAAAAGAATAGATCAACTGGATCATATATATGGTAAGGCGTCTAAGCGCAACACTGCGAGAAATGAGACTAAGTGGGCTGCCATTGTGGCTTCCAAGGTTACTGATGCAGCTCAAAATCTTTGGCGTCATGCTGTCGATTCTAAGGAAAGCTTGACACTATACAAAGTCAAACCTAAACCTCAGGCTGAAAACTTCTATGATGGTTCCTGGCCCAGCGGCTGGCTTTTTGATGCAAGGTCAGGGGCTCTGATAACTGGTGAATGCCAGCAGCGACTTTTTGGTACTTCCCCCATGTGTAAGCTTTGTGGCTCACCAATGGAAAACCTTGACATGTTTTGCTACACTGTCCAGCTCTTGAGGCTGATGAGGAAGTGTTTATGTGGAGAGTAAGCACCCCGAAAACAGATTTATGTGACATCTGGGGTTCTCTGGAATCTATGATGACCTCTAACATTGTTAAACACATCCTAGCTCTCTGGAAAATTAATACTGACAAGTGTCGTCGACAAGCTCGTGCCACTTAATATTCAGGATGTTGCTGATTTGCCTGCGTTAGTTTTGGATCACCTTTCACCAAAGATACTGTATATATATAAAAATGTTCCATGTTTATGATGACACTTACTATTTTTATTATTTTTATTATTATTTTATTATATAAGTGTTTTTAACTCTGTAAAGTTAAGAATTGTTCTGTGTGTTTTTTTGTTTTTTTTTCTTCGACTGTGCTCCCATTTTGGTGATGCCGCCCCGTTTTAAAGGGGTGTACTCTTGTACAAGTCAAAAATAAAACCTTGAACCTTGAACCTTCATCTAAATTTAGGTCCAAAAATGTGTGCGCTAAGTCACGGCCAACTTAGATCCACTGCTACTCGCACCCATTTTGAATTGCGGAACATTATTTTAGAAAACAAACTGGTTTGAACATCCAAGGCTTCGGAGCTAAAATGAACTACAATATAGTGTCAAGTGCTGTTAATGCAATTAATTCGCAAATTAATTAGTTTTCGGAGTCTCAGGTTCTAAAATAAATTTGCATTGTCAAATAAAAGAAGCAGGTTTATTGGAAAAAAATAGTTGAAATTTATCTCATTTCAAATATTTTAAAGAAACATTAGTAATACTACCAAAAAAGAACGTTAAGCGACATGAGCATAAATATATATATATAGAATGTTTTTTTTGCTCGAACACCAGATTAATAAATTTCTGACTTTCATAAAGTTACACTACTCTCCCAATGGAATTAAAAAAAAATTATTTTAGCTTGCCCAACTTGTCAATTTTTCAAGTCTAATTTTGTCAGTGAAAAAGACGTCTATTTTTTTTCGATTCGCGCCAACGCTATTTGCACGTGTTCGGTGTCTCTCTACAATTTTCTCATTGACTATTTTCTTATAGCACCTAGCGGTTAAAATTTAAATTTTCAAAAACGTGAAACTATTTTTCGATTTGGATGCAATTTTGGTAGAAAGTTTCCCCCGGCACGTATAACGTACAGTACAAATTTCAACTTTCTAGAAAACAGTTTTTGAAAAAATCACTTTTTCGAGCAATAAAAACATCCTGTATATGTATTATACATCCATAGTTGGAGTCTTTGCAAATTATTTGGAGCCTATGCCTACCTCTTCTAGGCTTGGTATGGGTTTTAGTAACGCTGGTGGCAGACTTGGAAATAGTGATATTTTTAACAGGGGTCCTACGGGTTCCCGACCCCCCGTAAATTTATTTTTATTGAGGGCCACTGGCCCAAAGGGGGTTCAGAAGCGGCGTATATAAAATTAATTTCCAGAAATGTCCATGATATTTGTAATAAATATTTTTTATTTAATTTGGGAGCCACGGTGGCCCGCAACCCCCGTTCGAATGATTTATTTTAAGGGCCACCTGATTTTTTTAAGAGCCATTGGCTCCCAGACTCCCGCTATTTCCCAGTCTGGCTGGTGGAATATCCCACTTCGACGACTTGTTCCATTTTCGGAGAGCGATCATTGTTTGCCAACCTTTTCTTTTTCTAAACTACTCATTATTTAACTTCATCCGCAAGAACCGAGCGAGTTTCTAAATTTCAATAAAGCTACATTGATCTATCTGACTAAAATTCCGACACAAAATTCCTTCTCAATTTAGAGGTTTTCCATTGGCTTTAATACATATGTTAGTAGACAATTACAAAATTACTAGGATGAATAAAAGGGTTAAAATCTAACGTAGTCATTCTTTTTACTGGTTCGTGGTGAAACAAACCGTAAGTGAAGATTTTTGAATGGAATAAAGGTACAGTGGCATACTTATGAGTAATTATGTTACATATGGTAGTAGGAAGATGTAAAATGTGGATAAGCTTAGTATTGTCAGCCAAAAGACGGAAAAGAATATGTTAGACAAGCAGATTAGAAAGAGTTTATATACAGGGTGTCCACTAAAAAATGAACCAGGGCGACTATCTCAAAATCGGTTTTGGGTACGATTTTGAAATTTTCAAGTCGTATACAAGATTTAGGGGGAAACCTAATGCAAAAATGTCGATGACCTTGAACCATGTCTTCAAGGTCATCCTAAAACTAACTCAAAAACCGTAAGTGTTACAAAGTTGGTTCCAATTAGAAAGGTGTTCCACGTGACTTTCTTAGTACCAATAGCTTTGACCTGATCGGATTTGACCAATAGGAAGCCGAGAAATGCTAGATGAAAAACAAGAGGTTCGTTTTGACCTACCATGTGACGTGGAACACTTTTCTAATTGGAACCAACTTTCTAACACTTACGGTTCTCGCGTTAGTTTTTGGATGACCTTGAAGACATGATTCAAGGTCATTGAAATTTTTAAACTAACGATCCTCAAACTTGATGAGGATGTGTAGCAAATTTCAGTACTCTAACACGAGTATCTTTAGAGTTATCAGCTCCCGAACCTCGCTTTCGACACGTTATCAACTTAACGAACTTCTTGTTTTTCATCTAGCATTTCTCGGCTTCCTATTGGTCAAATCCGATCAGGTCAAAGCTATTGGTACTAAGAAAGTCACGTGGAACACCTATCTAATTGGAACCAACTTTGTAACACTTACGGTTTTTGAGTTAGTTTTAGGATGACCTTGAAGACATGGTTCAAGGTCATCGACATTTTCGCATTAGGTTTCCCCCCACATCTTGTATACGACTTGAAAATTTCAAAATCGTACCTAAAACAGATTGAGATATTCGCCCTGGTTCATTTTTTAGTGGACACCCTGTATAATGCGAAGAGTAGAGTTGCTGAAACAGATTCCTGCGAAACTCCGCAGGAGAGGATGGATAGCTAGTGCCAGGTACGACACCCGTTCGGACCACTGAAAAAGAAAAGCCTATATCCATTCAAGAAGTTTGCCCGTGATGGCGGCTACTCGATGTCTCTCGAATAACTTGTGATGAGGGACCCGAGTGTTTACATAAATGACAACAAAAGCATGACCATGCTCGGTTCCAGAGATTTTTCTTATTATCTTATCTTTCACAAGTTATTTAAGTATTTTAACCACCTTACTGCTAAATTCATTATTGCACTATATTGCTTAGTCATTAAGGAGGCCTTGCTTACATATTAATTGAAAGAGTACCGCATGCTGAACGCACGTTCTTTAAGTTTCAGTATCGTTTTTGGTGACGAATTTTCACAAATTACTGAAATTGTTTAATGTGGATATCTTCGTGAAAATTCCTAATAGGAATCTGAATTTTCGTCCCTACTACTAGAATTCATCAAAGAATTGGAATTTTAAAACAATAACCGCGGTATTTGTGTCAGGGGCGTAGGAAAACTTAGAGTTTGGGAGGTACATTGCGAGCGTAGCGAGTTGCTCCACAATATATGATATTATAAAAGTGGACAAATATTTGGAAATTTTACTTCAATTTGACCAAAAATCGAAAGTTTTTGTTGTTAAAAGTTTTAAAAGACAAATTTATAATTCAGAATGGTTGTAAAAACAAATTCCTAACATTTCAGGGGGGGGGGGAACAGGTGTTGTTCCCTAGTAGAAAATTTGTCCCCTTGTCCCCCTACTTGCTACGCCACTGATTTGTGTCACGCTACTTCTTCAAATACAAAATGCCAAATGAAATCCGTACCGAGAGCGTAATATATAAATTAAATTCCCAAATCCACCACATTTCCGATACACTCAGCTTAACGCGTTTTTTTTCCGAAGACCTGACGCTTTTCATGTATTTGCGGGGCTTCGAATCGACGTTATATCATGGGCTAACACATAATACACCATTTCTTAGCCAATTGTGTATACTCTTAATACAATGTTATATTAGATTAAGAGTTGACTATGGTCGAGGCTTAAATAAACCGTCGTCATATTTTACCTTGATTTTCATTAACTATTGGTAGTGTACGTACCCCAAAATTGTAATATATTTTTTTAAATGAAGATGTAGGGTTATTATTTTTAATTTATTGATCATATTTAATTACCTTCAGTTTTAACGTTCCACTAAAAGGCCGTAACATAATGTGCTTATTTATACTTCTGGAGACGATTTTAGCGGTGCTCTCAATCGTCCTCGGGGTTGAAGATTAAGTTTCTTCCCCCTAGAAAAAGAGCCAGGTATCTCATGGGTTTCCTAACACTCATTTCTTCCGACGCGATTGTAACACATGCAGGTGACTTTTACCTTCCCTCCTATCGTGTCGGGTGTAAATTATACAGACCTTTCAAAACAAATTCAAATAAATCATCCTCCAAGGAAATCGCCAAGAAGTAATATTTCCGAGAGCCAGAACCCGCAAGGTATTGCTTGTTGAAATAATGGAAACTTTTCATCTTTAAACAGAACGTCGTGCTTTTGCCAACCCTTAATTAATATGTCAAAAAAGCTACCTGGTTAAAAGGGAACGCTTGTTTAAGCCGTAAAGGTGAAACATTTCCGTTATTTTAACAAGCACTATAAAAACAGTGACTTGCTGATCCTGGCTCTCGGAAATATTACTTCTTGGCGATTTCCTCGGAGGATGATTTATTGAAGCGTCTATTCTCTCTAATACATTATTGGCAGTAACTCTATGGGAAACCAATACCGTCACAAGGAAAAACATATCCTCTAGCGCTTCCAAATCTCACCACTAGAGTACTAAAGCTAATGCAAATTTGTGGCGTTTTTCTTTGAGCAGCTATTTACTCCAGCTCGGACCAAGTAAATATCAAGCAAAATATCACAATGAGAAACGCATTGTAGTATTTCGGAGAACGTTTAGGCTAAATTTAACATAGCAAGTTTTATAATATTTTTCTAAAGATAAAACAAGATTTACTAAATACAAATTACCAGGAAACCATATATGTATCTAAGATACATGGCCTTGATGATCCATATAGAAACGGGCGTGGTTTACCACGGAGATTTTCGTTCGCGACGTGCTAAGCTAAACTCGGCGCCTAGTCGACATTAAGCCTTGTCTCGAATAGAAATTCACTTACCTTCCATGCTCTTTAGTCTTTTTAAACCATCTATATACGTGATTTTACACTTAACTAGATCAGTTTCGTGAATACCGTGACAAATTCCCCAGGAACTTCAGTGTGAGAACTAATCGGGGTTTCTTAAATTCCTTTCGGGTAAGTCTATTTTTCCGAGTGTGTGTCCTTCATCTTCTTTACGCAGCGCGTCTTATTAGCGATAGCAGCCAGCCATGAGCCAAGCAATCAATTTGAAAATTCGCGCAACATTCGCCATAGCTTAAGCCACACCCGTTTCTCGAGCAGGTTTCCGGAACACGATACATATTTAGTTTCCTGGGTGTACTTTTTCCGAAAACCTATTAGCTTCATTTTCATTACCGTACTTCAATTTGCAAATTAATAACATCCAAATTCTCTGCTCTGTCAAAATGGTGATGAAAATTCTAGTAACATAAATTCTGTTATGGACCAATACTCAGAACTAGTGTATAAATCTACAACGATTATTTGTACACCATAAAACATTTTAATAGTTAAAAAGAAAGAATTAAAACGGATTTTAATTATTAAAATGTTTTATGGTGTATAAATAATCGTTGTAGATTTCTTTACTTTATCTAACATAAATTCTATAAATATCCTTTAAAATAGTACAACGTCTTTTATATCAAATAACAACAGGTGGTGCACTTTTTTTGGGAAGATAGCATGGGATGGTACAGCTCTACTTTAACTTACCTCCTAAATAAATTCGGTAATAATAAGAATATTATTGATTGTAGGCGATCTGTCAACCCCCTCTGAGGCTGACCCCAAGTGCAGTGCGTACCATCTTCTTCGTCAAATACGGTGGACACCTTGTTCTATATTTTTGTTACACAATTTAGACTGCGGTTTTCGCCACTGGTATCACAATTCAGCGCTCGAAACTCACCATATAATTTAAACATCTCTTTAAAACAAAACCCATGTAATTCATATTACCATGAATGTATTAATTTCAACCCTGAATATCGAACTACATTAGGTATTTATTTATTCAATGAAACAACAACTGCGTAGCGAAAGGCTGCCTTATGTGCAGAAAGACAAATAATCAATATAACACAATAAGTTCAATAACATAGATAAAAAAGAATACAATAAAGAACATATTTTAAGAATCGACATTGTAAAAAAAAGGACAATATTGAACGGAATTTGAGATAATTTTTTCGGTTACAATATCATTGGGAAGGGAATTCCAATCGTTAATTACACTGTTTGAAAATAAATTAAATAAATTTATCTTGCGCACTCTTAGAATTTCGTTGTATTTTATCATTTCTTATTATACGAACAGAAGATTTACATGTAGGTTTGTTAAGTTTGAGCGAGTGCCCACGGGTTCTGGACTCCGCACTTAAAGAAAAATAATCCTAAAATTTAAGTTCTAATTTGTTATTAAAAAAAACTTGTGTAGAAGACTTAAATTATTAATTTTGTGACGAATTGCGATGGAATGTATACCAAGACAGCGGCGGCGATCGGAAAACATTTCTGTGGGGGCACGGACCAGTATTTTTTTATCCAAAAATTAATTTACTTAAAACTTAAGCAAGAAAATGTACAGCTCTAAATTTTTAAGAGTATTTATATTTTTTTAAAAGTTTTCTTTCTATTATCTCATCCGTCATTGAATACATTGATAATAAAAGTTAAGTCGATATCTTTAGAAAAATATCTGTGTACATGAATAGATAATTAAGCCTTTCTTGGCCACATACTTTACAAAGGTATTTTAGGTAAAATAGGGTACACGATGCGGCGATTTTCTGTTTGGACGAATCTATCGAAATCAATATTACGGTTATATCATCGTAATGCTACTCGCGTCTAATATCCAAGGCTGCAGGCATCACCTTACGCCTGTCATCAAGCGTTTTTTAAAGCCATTAAAAAGACTGAATTCGGACCTAAATAAAGGCAGTGAGATTATAAATATTCTCTGATTACTATTTTTCCTCAATTTTATTTCTGTGGGGGCTCTGCCCTCGTTTATTTTTCCCTGTGGGGTCTAGAGCCCCAGAGCCCCCACGGGATCGCCGTCACTGTACCAAGAGCGTGTAATCGGGAGGGGCTGGAAGCTTTTCAAATTTGGTAAATAATTTTGAAAATTGATTTTGCACCTTTTGCAAAACTGAAAGATCAGTAAATAAATTTGGAGTTCAAACGGGTGAACAATAATCAATAAGCGGGAGAGCGAGTGAATTTGTAAATCTGCTTTATAAATTTAGGGTTCCGAAAATTAAATTACGTCTAATAAGACCAGCAATCGAACGGACTCGTTTAGAAACTTTATTGGTATGCATAGAAAATTTAAGGCAAGGGTCAATCAAGACACCCAGGTCACGCTCAGAGAGCATTGAAATAATTGGAATACTCTTTGATATTATAAACAAAATTTGGATTCTGGCGACTTAAATGCAACACAGCGCATTTCGTAGTATTAAAGGAAAGACCGCGGCAATCAGCTACCCAACATACAACCGCATCCGAGTCACTCTGCAGCGCGAGATTGTCAGTACGCGAACGAATTTAAGGGAAAGTTTCGGATCGTCGGCAAAAAGTAAAATTAACGCGATAAGCACCACAGTGGGTAAAGAATTAATAAAGACCTAAAACAGACCCCGGATGAACCCCCTTACCAACATTACAAAAGCAGATGCTTGACGCTGAAGAACGACTCTTTACTTAATTACGATCGGATAAATAATTTTCAATCCACGTCAATACCCGCGGAACGCAGAGCATCAAGAAGACTATAGAGTAGGGAATGGAATCAAAGTTAAAAGGAACCACCTATGGACTGCATTGTAAATGATGATAAAATTGGCGAATGGAATCAAAGGCAAGTTAGTAAGGCAAGAGCGTCTTGAGAGGAAACCGTGTTGAAAGGGATAGAAAAACCTAGTACGATGGAGAAAGGATGTTATTTGGTCAAACACCAAATGCTCACTGAGTTTTGGAGCATGGTTCAGATTGCTAATAGGACGATAAGTAGTTCCAGGCAGGGGAAGCTCGCAGTCTTCGGACTGGGCACTCACAAGTTCCATAAGGAGATAATTAAGTCGCGTTGTGTACGATGGCTTAGACGAAGGAGCGCGATACACACAGCAGAGACGAAGGCAGAAGGAGCCAAAATTTACCCGGGCAGCTACTGCTTCAATGGTTGTGGTAAGGGAATGCGAAAATATTTGAAATCTTGCTGATAGCAAGGCAAACTCCTCCACCATGCGTGTTTCTGTTTTTCTGATAATCCTCGAAGCCAAATCAGCTCAACTGTCGAGATTGTGGCATCGAGTTTAGGTTCAGTAATCGTGACAAAGGATGGCCCATGAGCGTCAATGAATGTTCGAAGGACGTAGTGTTTTAGCTTTAGAGAGTTAATACCTGCAAGTCTTTGGCCCCGAGAAAGAATTCTTAATAAAATAATCTCAAACGCAATAACACTGTCTATGCCAAAGTGTGGATTCCACAACGAACTACAAATAGCAATTCTCGGTGAATTTCAAGCAACAATTATGGTGAAACTAATGTAAAAAATTCACAATGATGCAGTTCGAGAAAGCTTAGGGTGGAGAATAACAGGGGATGCTCGCGTAAACATCAACTGCAAAACAGACTAGATTTGATTAGATTAGGTTTTGAAAAATGTATCATTAGCGTAGTAAAATAAGGTGATCAGAAATAAATAATATGTAACTTAGAATGTATTTATTTATATTTCGAGATAGTGACTACGTTGAGACTAGCTTTCCTGCGGCACGAGTTTGAGGGGAAGGATAAAAGTCACCGGCGTGCGGGGCCAATGAGATACCGGTTCTCAACATAGTTATTATCCCATAACATATTCGACAAATTAAGTTAGTTCCCATAACATATTCGACAAATTAAGTTAGTTCCCATAACATATTCGACAAATTAAGTTAGTTCCCATAACATATTCGACAAATTAAGTTAGTTCCCATAACATATTCGACAAATTAAGTTAGTTCCCATAACATATTCGACAAATTAAGTTAGTTCCCATAACATATTCAACAAATTAAGTTAGGTCCCATAATATTCGACAAATTATGTTAGTTCCCATAACATTCGATTAAGTTCCCATAACATATTCGACATATTAAGTTAGTTCCCATAACATATTCGACACATTAAGTTAGTTCCCATAACATATTCGACAAATTAAGTTAGTTCCCATAACATACTCGACAAATTAAGTTAGTTCCCATAACATATTCCTCAAATTAAGTTAGGTCCCATAATATTCGACAAATTATGTTAGTTCCCATAACATTCGATTAATTAAGTTCCCATAACATATTCAACAAATTAAGTTAGGTCCCATAATATTCGACAAATTATGTTAGTTCCCATAACATTCGATTAAGTTCCCATAACATATTCGACATATTAAGTTAGTTCCCATAACATATTCGACACATTAAGTTAGTTCCCATAACATATTCGACACATTAAGTTAGTTCCCATAACATATTCGACAAATTAAGTTAGTTCCCATAACATACTCGACAAATTAAGTTAGTTCCCATAACATATTCCTCAAATTAAGTTAGTTCCCATAACATATTCCTCAAATTAAGTTAGGTCCCATAATATTCGACAAATTATGTTAGTTCCCATAACATTCGATTAATTAAGTTCCCATAACATATTCGACACATTAAATTAATTCCCATAATATTCGACAAATTAAGTTAGTTCCAATAATATTCGACAAATTAAGTTAGTTCCAATAATATTCGACAAATTAAGTTAGTTCCAATAATATTCAACAAATTAAGTTAGCTCCCATAACATATTCGACAAATTAAGTTAGTTCTCATAATATTATACAAATTAAGTTAGTTCTCATAATATTATACAAATTAAGTTAGTTCTCATAATATTATACAAATTAAGTTATTAACCATAATATTATACAAATTAAGTTATTAACCATAATATTATACAAATTAAGTTATTAACCATAATATTATACAAATTAAGTTATTAACCATAATATTATACAAATTAAGTTATTAACCATAATATTATACAAATTAAGTTATTAACCATAATATTATACAAATTAAGTTATTAACCATAATATTATACAAATTAAGTTATTAACCATAATATTATACAAATTAAGTTATTAACCATAATATTATACAAATTAAGTTATTAACCATAATATTATACAAATTAATTTAGTTCCCATAAAATTCAACAAATTAATTTAGTTCCCATAAAATTCAACAAATTAATTTAGTTCCCATAAAATTCAACAAATTAATTTAGTTCCCATAAAATTCAACAAATTAATTTAGTTCCCATAAAATTCAACAAATTAATTTAGTTCCCATAAAATTCAACAAATTAATTTAGTTCCCATAAAATTCAACAAATTAATTTAGTTCCCATAAAATTCAACAAATTAATTTAGTTCCCATAAAATTCAACAAATTAATTTAGTTCCCATAAAATTCAACAAATTAATTTAGTTCCCATAAAATTCAACAAATTAATTTAGTTCCCATAAAATTCAACAAATTAATTTAGTTCCCATAAAATTCAACAAATTAATTTAGTTCCCATAAAATTCAACAAATTAATTTAGTTCCCATAAAATTCAACAAATTAATTTAGTTCCCATAAAATTCAACAAATTAATTTAGTTCCCATAAAATTCAACAAATTAATTTAGTTCCCATAAAATTCAACAAATTAATTTAGTTCCCATAAAATTCAACAAATTAATTTAGTTCCCATAAAATTCAACAAATTAATTTAGTTCCCATAAAATTCAACAAATTAATTTAGTTCCCATAAAATTCAACAAATTAATTTAGTTCCCATAAAATTCAACAAATTAATTTAGTTCCCATAAAATTCAACAAATTAATTTAGTTCCCATAAAATTCAACAAATTAATTTAGTTCCCATAAAATTCAACAAATTAATTTAGTTCCCATAAAATTCAACAAATTAATTTAGTTCCCATAAAATTCAACAAATTAATTTAGTTCCCATAAAATTCAACAAATTAATTTAGTTCCCATAAAATTCAACAAATTAATTTAGTTCCCATAAAATTCAACAAATTAATTTAGTTCCCATAAAATTCAACAAATTAATTTAGTTCCCATAAAATTCAACAAATTAATTTAGTTCCCATAAAATTCAACAAATTAATTTAGTTCCCATAAAATTCAACAAATTAATTTAGTTCCCATAAAATTCAACAAATTAATTTAGTTCCCATAAAATTCAACAAATTAATTTAGTTCCCATAAAATTCAACAAATTAATTTAGTTCCCATAAAATTCAACAAATTAATTTAGTTCCCATAAAATTCAACAAATTAATTTAGTTCCCATAAAATTCAACAAATTAATTTAGTTCCCATAAAATTCAACAAATTAATTTAGTTCCCATAAAATTCAACAAATTAATTTAGTTCCCATAAAATTCAACAAATTAATTTAGTTCCCATAAAATTCAACAAATTAATTTAGTTCCCATTATATTCGACAAATTAATTTAGTTCCCATTATATTCGACAAATTGAAGTTAGTAAATTTAGTATTCGTATTTTACCTTATAACCGAAGTAGTGCTACTTTTTAAATTTCTTAACAAAAACTCCTGTACATTAGTAACAAATAACTTACGCTGCTAGCGACCGTATATTGTGTTATAACCAGGGTGGGTAAAACTCTTGGTAAAACAATTTACCCAACATGGCACCGTTCATTAGCGTGAACGCGTTACGTAAAGTTTCTGGATATTTAAAGAGCGCCAACTGATGACTCTCTACTGTATCCTTTACCCAAGGGCGTATCGAGGGGGCCGGATGGGGGGGGGGTTGAACCGTTGATTTCCCAACCCATTTTCATTTTCCTAACGAGCCCCCCCCCCCCCCTTGGGGACGCCCCTGCCTCTACCCAAAGGTAATCTTCACCAAACGATGCGTTTTCATAATAAACATATCGATTTAATTTCAACCCCTAGGCAGAATAGTAAAAATTGGCCCACCCCAAAGAAGACGCGTTAACCAATAACAGTGGCGGCGCCAGGATTTCATTTGAAATAGGACCCCAGTCACCCCACTTACCACACGATGGAATCTGTTCATGGACCATTTTCTGTGCTACAGTACTAGAACTGCAATTACAAAGACGAAATAACAAGCCTGAAACGAGTCTAGCGGTACTTTTGTGCAAACCGTGTGTACTCGCTTCAATCAAAAATGAAACAAGCCAACTTAAGTTCTGCCGAAAGCTCCGCTCTATTCTCATAGAAAATAATGTCCTTTAACCTATACAACGTGTTCGAAATCTAATATTTTGGCAATTAGGTTCGCTTAGTTTTTAATTTGGAGGCCCCCTTTTCGAACTTTCCGGGTCCCTTTACTTTTAATTTTGTAGGCCCTTATGACAACTCAAGTAGGCAGCAGCCTAGCCCTGCCTATTTCGGGTGCCGTCACTGCTAGTTTACAGTTCATATCGAATCCATAAATGAGTATTTATGGGTTTTGGGCTGCGACGAAATTAAATTATTAAAACTTATAATTATTATTTATTTTCATTGAAGAAATTCATTTGTAAAGCGCTTTAACTTTTAAATATTATTTCAAAAATAATTTATCAACTGAAAAAATAGTTGACCTTACCTCTAGCTGCTAAGGACTCTGACAAACTTGAGCTCTCTGTTTTCGCCCCGAAGATGAAATTGAAATTACCAAGCGAACATATAATAGCAAACCGCTTTTCTCGCAGTTAGGCGCGTAAATGGTGTTGGGAACTGTACCTGAAAGTCAAGGCTCTTCTCCTTAAATTCTATGTCAATAAAATAAGTGTACGAAAGAAACGCGTTTTCAGATCCCACCCACGTCCACTTAAGCGCGACTTACATACCCTGGCCAGAAATAAAATGTATACGCCGCTATAGGACCTGTAGACATTGCATGTTCAGCGCTAATATATTCCGGACTGCCGCTTCCGCGAGCACGAACGCCACCGAGCCTCGCGTTATCGAACTGAGCTCGTTCCGGAAAATAAATATACTTCTTGGATTTAAATAGTCGCCCTATATTTTTCATATTCCAAGGTTCCAGGGAATCTATTCTTCCTAAAAGTTTTAAATCGAACCGCGAGATCAGGGAGCGAGAATAGGCGGGGTTTGGTGCACTCTCTAAAAACGGACATTACATTTTCAGTAACCCCCGAAGTCGTACGGACCCAGGTCGTGGACGCGTGCACGCCTGTCCCAAGAATAAATTGGAATTATTTTCTTTACTTACCTGGGTTTTTGGCGTCGAGGCATCGATTTTCCAAGAAAAAAGTATACTCCTGGAAGTCAATTCCCTTCCATAAAGGAGCCGAGTCAATTAGAAAATATTTCACGAAATTGGATCTCGGCCTAAAGACCGGCTGCTATTTTGCACGATATTGCCGCTCCGTGCTAACCCTCCCCCTCAACAAAACGTGTAGGTGTAGCCTTCGCCGAGATAATAAAACTGTAGATGTAGCCTACGCCGATAGAAAACCTGTAGATTCTACGGGTATAAAAATATACATGTGCTAATTTGTATTTTATAAATGCAATATGTACTATAGAACCGATGCGGAAACTTCAAGTTCCATGAAATGTCTGTATATTATAGTATGTCTACACATATACGGGTTTTAACTAAACGTTTTTACAGTTTGTTTGAAATTTGTCTCTCAAAAATTTTTTAACGTAGAATTGTTACTTATTACGCAGATTACGCTTTAATTCCTAAATTTTAGAAAATCTTTTTACGATTGTGAAAATTTTTCTTTTGCATCGGTAGATGAAAAGGTTCAACGAAAATGTTGTAGAGCATAGAAAGTACAAATAAAGTTGGTTCGATAAAAAAATGGCTTTTTTTCACTAAGATATTTAGGAGGTCATGGAAAAACCAGTTGTTACTACAAAAAATACCTATTTGCGGTCAGAAAATGTTTGAAATGTATGTTTCAATTTATAATCTCCATGGTGAAAAAATTAATAAAATTTAAAAAAATATTGCAGGAAGGGTTCGATAATTCCTTCCTCTGCCTTAATATATAGAGTAAAATCATTTCATAGTTTTGTCCATAGCTACCATTTTAGGCGCTTTTGTTTCTCTACGGGGAAAAAAACGTCTCACCGATACTACTCTATACAGGTTTCAGCTCTGTAAATCATATTTGTGAAACGACCTAGCTGTATCATGTTCGGGGTTACTAGCCGGTATACTTCAATGTCGACTATTTCACTTGTTCTTTGATAAGGCCTGACAGGAACCGTAAAACTCGCTATTTCGTTTTAAAGAAAGGCTAAGTGGTTCTACCCATTTAAACGATTTGAAAAGAAAATTAGGCCCTTCAGGCGGTCATCGACACGTGTGCTCAGGTGTTTAATCTAAATTGTATTTAGTGGTTGTGAGATAAAGTCAGGGCCAGACTGGCTAGTATTTGGCCCCACCGGCTATGCAATCGTGTTGGCCCCATTTCCCATTCATGCTAAATTTTTCCTCTTTGGCCCACAATTTGAGTTAGCCCCGATCGCCGGTTAGCCGCCCGGGCCAGGAGAACTAACATCTTTCCAGGTGTGGTTGTTTTGGAATTTAAATGCAGAGGCTTAGAAACCAGGGGGCAAGGTGAATGCAATGTCCGAATATTTTACTGGGAAGGATAACTAATGCATTTGCTCCCTCTAACTTTTTGTTAGGTTCAAAACTTAAAATTGACGAGTTCAAGACATTTAAGGTTTAATGAAACCAAAATGAACACTCGAATATTTGTTGATCTGCGATTCGTCGGAAGTTTTAAATACATATGAATTTGTATCGAATAATACTTGAAATCTATTAGGCTCTACAATGATCTGGTGTTCATTTTCACCTTAATACTTGTTGTTAAACATTTGTGTTCGAGTTACTTTGGCATTTTAAACTGCATTACTTATGTTTCACTCAGTTACTTATGAGCTTGTTTGTTGACATACGTAGTACACGTTTTGGCCGCGTGACGGCGCCACCAGCTAGGTGGTGGGTATATAACAGCCAGCAGAGGCTGATAAACGATCATAATCTCATAGCCGCTTGTCCACTTAACCTACTCTCCTGCCTTCTGCTTAAGTATAATGGTTCTACTTGAACTTTTACAAGATGTCTTTATTAATTATTGTATTTTATATCTTTAACCAAGTTAGTTTATAATTAAATATAACTTTATTTTAATTATTCAATTATTACCGTCATACAGGGCCGTCTTTAGCTTTCAGGCGCCCCTGGGCTAATTATATATTTTTTATATAGACGGCGCTCCTCCGGGGAGACGCCCTAGGGCTTAGCCCTACCTAGCCCAATGGTAGAGAGGGGCCTGCCGTCATATAACAAACAACCACACAACAATACTTTAATACTTCAAAAAGCAAAAATATTATATCTTGGTCGTTTTTGATTATCAACAAAAAATCATCAGAGCGTTGAAGTTGTGAACGCTGCTGTACATATTGGAACATCTGACTAACTCGAGTAGCGTTACGATTACATGCACTCAAAGTAATTCTGGCATAAAAGTGAGCAGGGTGGGTAGTCAGAAGAAGGGGGGGGGATGGATTTATTGGGTTATCCTACATAAAAAGATAGGCCTATATAATACTAATTAAGAGAAATTGATAGAGGTAAAAACTACAAAAATTTAGTATTATTAAAATTTATTATTACATAGTATTAATTGCGCAATGCAAAAACTGTACTGCGCTTTGCATTTTCGGAAATGAACTGATTCAACAATTTTTCCAAATATTTTGACGCGTGATTTCATGTAGCTATTAAAATTCATATGGCTACGTGTAACGATGTTTGAAGGATCTGAGTACTAATATTTAAACTCAATTATATAGAAAGGTAGAGACAACGTTATAAAACGTAGTACTGACAACTGTGGGTACTTTTACTACCCCAATTTGTGGTAGAAGACTTCGTTCCTTAAAATTAGGCACCGATTATTTAAATTACAATTATTTAAAAAATAAATGGAGACTTTATGGCTTTGGTGTCAAATAAGCAGTTTAGGGATAATCAGTTATTTATTTTTTGAACACTTACATTAGAGCCCACTACTAACCAAATAATCAACTCAATATCATATATGTAATATACATTTAGTATCGTTTACCTTCTAAAATTTATAGTGTATGCATATGCACTTATAATTCCTACTTCACAACGGGAGGTAGCTAATAACTATTTTATATAAATGTTTGATACAAAGAGACTAATGACGACAAACATTAACGTTTAAATACACTTATGAAAATTATGCTTTTGTCATTTTATGTATTTTTAAATTTTGATTTTGATGACTTACTTTAATCTATTTCAATCGGGGCAGTGCCGCGTGCATAGTTTTCAACAGCACCGATATTTAAAGCATGAGATAAAGATAGTGTTGTATTTAACTTCTGCATCACTTCCCGATAGAAGTCAGTCTTTACCGTATTTTCAGAAATAGAAAGGGGATGGACGCGAAGGAAATGAAAAGACTTGTCAAAGGTCTATGCTTAAGTTGTGATTTGCCCTTTTGGGAAGACTGCATTTTACTATTCACGCTTGTCTCATTAGAATTAAAAACTAATATTTAATAACCTATTTTACAAATTTACTTCTGCAGTTTTTATACTGAATGAATTAACTTAATCAAGGAGGGGATAGGAAAAATACGTAGTCCCTGGAAAATTGTGGAAACCTAGCTATTCTGTGACAATGGCCGTGGCTCTATCCCCATAGTACCGACTTTGATGACATCAATTCCGGGTGGGTAAAATACCCACCCGGAATTTCCCGGGTGGGTACTTCTACCCACCATACCCACATTATCCGCCGGCCCTGAAAGTGAGGATAAGGAATGAAAACTGATGGTGACTGCGAATATGATAAATGTAACTTTAAATGCCAATGCTGTCTTTTGTGTCATGAATCTCATGATCACAATTAAAGAACATTAAAATGTGGAAAACAGTTTCTTAAACAACGTGTTGAAATGTTATTGAACGTATACTTTGAAATTTTGCGTAAAGGATTTCGTATTTCAAAATGATTTTGGAAATCAGAATTTTAGAAGTGAATTTTAGATTTAAGAACACATTTTCTGTATATTATACGAGATTTTGAAATTAGTTTTAATTATCTTAGGTCCATTAGAACCAAAAATGTTTCGTCAACTATTTCTGCATAGCGACAGCGGAACGAGCCATACACTGAATCATGGACTAGTCCATGACTGAATGGTTTTCTTATTTGCAGTTCAATAAATGTTTTTTTAAATTGTTGAATTAAAAAAAATTAGTTTCTGAATGCTTAAACATAAGAACAGATAGATATTTTAAACATTTTCAGAGAGATCTCCACCAAAAAGGTGTTTTGGGTAAAACTAACCTTTTTCATGGTCTCATAACTTAGTGAAAAACAAAAATTTCCATCAAACCCACTTTATTGGTACGTATACGAGTATGCTCCGCCACTTTCATATTGAAACATTTTTTCTACCACCTACCGGAAATGTTTTTTTCTAAATTTTTAATTGGCTTTAAATGTTTCTGAAATTTAGGAATTAAAGCGTAATCTTCGTAATACGTATACTCTGTATATTTAACAATTCTATGTTATAATTAAATACCTTTTGAGAGTAAAGCCATGTGAGAGCAATTTGAGGTTCAATTTTTAAACCGATCAAATGCTATTGGACAAATATCAATAGCTGATGCACTAAACCAAAACTTGATAATCTCTCCCGAGGGGTAGATCACTCCAATGATTATTAGGACACCATCGTATGATTAAATCATAATTTAAATTAAATCTGTAGCTTTGGCTGTACAAAGATTAAAAATTATTAAATCATGATTATTAGGACACCCTGTGACAAAGTCTCTCCCAAGAGGAAAAACAACGCAGAACGGTATTGCTGCATGGATGGTATATATTATTTTCAACTCGAAAAAAACCCAATGCTTTTCGAATGACGTTTTTCTTTGGGCTGCTCCGAAACTACTCACAATTCCCTCTCGGATCACGAACATTTAACGTGTGACTTCATCGTTCCGTTAGAGAGCACATGAGAATGAGAAACGCTATGTTTTTAAGAGCAGTAATTCGTTGGAAATTTTAGTCTAAAATTGGAAATAAAGGCATAGCAAGGCTTCACAAACCTTTCCTAACGATTAAACAAGATATATCCGTTACGTAGTACTTCATCCGAAATTCTATTAACTTAGTTTTCCATAAAATCCATTAATTTTGCAATTTTAAATTTACACACTTTAAACGTAGGTTTTGGTAAAATTTTACAGTATCGTTATTTTCCAAAGGTTTGATAATTAACACTGATGATATTATGAAATTAAAGAAAACTTTGTGCAAAGAAATTTTAAGAAATTTATTTATGTGACATCAAAAAAACGTTTTAAATTCGTTTTATCCTTTTTTGTGTGTAATTATTAATCAATATAAGAAGACGTTTAAAAAACCGATGTATATATTATTTAGTTTTAATAAATGTTTTTGTAGAAATTCTGGTGTATATTATTTTGTTTAAAAAGGTGGTTTATATATTTTAGTTTAAATAACACGTTTAAAAATTCTGGTGTAAAACATTTATTGAAAAGGTGGTATGAAGCAAAGCGAGTAAAGCTATTTCGGTACCCACTCTAATTTCATATAACATTAATCTACAGGCAAAAGTAAAAGATATGAACTTTGGAGGGTGGAAAATAAACTTTATATACGCGGTACTTCATTTAGTTGTCCTCTGCAGAGCCGAGAAAATACGTGATTATATCTGTGCGTGAACAAAGGAACACAGCACCCCACACAAGGATAACGCAACCCGTGAAAAGTCGTGCATTTTCTTGTGCACAATTTTCTTTGGTTAGATGTTTTAGCGCCTACTACCGTCGGGACTCGGAAGGGGAATAATCGGAAATAGTCTTCCCCCTGCCCATAAAACGTTCAGCGTAAAGGCTCGTCCAATGAAATTTGTACACAACACTGCGTTAGCGTGCTTAAAGGCTAGCTGCGTTCACCTTGTGTTTGCTGCCAGTATCAAATTGACTCCGGTATCTCATTGGTACCCTAAAACTGACTTTTTCTGACACGATTGAAACATACTTGTGCCGGGGAAATGTATATCATGACGACCGTGGATCGTCCCGATATAGTCATTCTTCCTAAGTATAAATAAATACAATCTTGGTACAAGTAACAACAGATTAAGTGATTTAAATTTGAGATCAAAGGTCACCACGTCAAGTAAATGCGTTGATCAATCGATTTTTTTTTAAATAGAGCTAATACCCAAGGCACCACCTTCGACCACATAAGCAATGAAATCTTTAATGAATCTTTAACTTAACACGAAATGACTAGTTGCAAGAACGTGGAAAAGCACGAATTCTTTAAATTATACGTGTTAAATATATGGTAAATAGTTCTCTATAATCTCTATAGTTTTAAATGACAAGGACCCATTTTTGTACCACGACAAAATACATTAAAAAAACACCTTACGAAATAGTAAATGTTCTAAGGTGGAAAAATACAAGTGGCAAATACTATAGAAAATAATATAGAGAATCTCTGAATCAGATTAAAGAATATATAATAATATATAATATATAATTTTTTGCATCGTTTGATAAGTTTATTTATGACTATTGTTCTGTATCAGAAGCTAAATCAAAGGCGCTACGTCGGAGAAGCTAGTGCCGTTACGCCACCTAGACTCGTTTCGGTCGCGAATTAGCAATCTAACCTGTAATTTGCCATTTTTTGTTGTATTCTTGCTCAGGGATGGTCCAGATCTATAACATTTCAATATAAAGACCCAAAAAAAGTGTTAACGCGTTCAGCAGCGTTGCTAGGCAAATTTTTTTATCCTGGTGATTCAAACGTCATAAACTGGAAAATGATTTTTGAAATTTCGCCACCGGGCGCGCTTTTGCGTTATTACTCTAAAGTGAGAAGTTAAATTTTTCCATTTTTAAGCTATTATTTACGTGCAATTTTCCTCTATTAGCCATTTTTTTTAGTATTTCCACAATTTTCCACTAGCCACTGTCACTTATAGATAAAGTTTCCTTGAGGTAACATAGAACAGAGACTAAACTATCGCGCACTGAACACAGTAAAGATAAATATAACAAAACTAGTAAACAAAAAAGATATGAATGAGTTCAAACTTAGCGTGATTATAAAACCGCGCTATATTTCCTATTTCTTCTGTTCCACATGGAAAGGATTTTCCCGACTACGTTGCAGGCCAGCAGCACGACGGAGGAGAAGTATCCGAAAAGCAGCAGGTACACTCCGCTCAGAAAATCTCTCAGGGATATTCTGGTGTTTTCCTTTTCCGACGGCTGCTTCCAGCGCATTTTGTTCACGAGATCTTCGCTTTTCTTGAACAAATAATTGAAACTCGCGCAATCGAATATTCGCATCAAACTAAATTGAAGAAAATTAAACTTAAATTAAATCTTTGACGTGTCTGCCGACAAGCGTGTCAGGATTTCTTCTTTGTGCTAAATGTATTTACAAAGTGTAGCTTCGGGAGTATCCTAATCAATATTGCTTAGATAATTTAGGTAAGATCTAAAGGTGTGCAAATAACATTCTTTGGGGATTGAATCGAATATAAAAATGTTGTTTTCTAGCCAAGTCAAATATCAAATCGAATATTTAAAACGTCGTATAGTTTGGTCGAATATTTGTGAATTAATACAGGACCAGTTAACTGATCAAATACCAAATAGTATTTCGAATACCAAATAATTTGAAGTAGTTGGTCAAAAAAGGGAAATGTGATAAATGTTTAAAATCATGGTGATTGTAGCGCCACACCACACCTTATTATAACAAAATAGCCATGTTCCAAAATTACCACTTTTTTCGAATATTGTGCATACCCCTGGTAAATAATAGTAAATAGTGGTAAATAGTGATAAATATGGTAAATAGAGATACATATGGTAAATAGTGATAAATATGGTAAATAGTGATAAATATGGTAAATAGTGATACATATGGTAAATAGTGATAAATATGGTAAATAGTGATAAATATGGTAAATAGTGATAAATGGTAAATAATGATAAATATGGTAAATAGTGATAAATATGGTAAATAGTGATGGATATGTTAAAAAGTGGAAAATGTGGTAAATAGTGATAAATATGGTAAATAGTGGTAATTATGGTTAATAATGGTAAATATTCGTTTATAGTGTATAAAAATATGTGAAAGCAAGAAAATCATTCAAAAATAAATCTATGAACTTTAAAGAGATAGTGTCGGAATTGTCATGTTGTATTAGATTTTTACAGATAATATACATGTATAAATAGATAATGACAATAATGGTAATGTCGATTTTACTTCAAAAAATAAATATTCACTAGCAAATTGAAGTTTGAAATGGAAGGGTAGGCTTCCCTGCATTTCTTGGGTGCCTATTATTAACGTCATTTGCGGGTAATTGTTTATATTAGTTACTACTACAGCGAGCCGAGAGCTAATGGCTAGAGGAAAACCAATGAGAAAATAGCAGGACTAAAATTTATCAAACCTTATGTCTTAAGCCTAACTTTGAGATTTTCAAAAATATTTCTCACCCTTATGGAGAACATTAATACAACAACGGAATAAAAATTCTACCTTTAATAAAATCATATAATTGTTTTACGTATAAAGAATTTAATTATCAATAAACAGAAATCAATGTCTGGTTTGGTGGTTTTCGCTGTTTTCCGATGCATTGCTCATTAAAGCTATTGAGCACACGTTTTTACATTTCATTTTTGAAGGGAACGTGCTAAATCACGGGAGATCGTGCCCAAAGGATCAACACATAATTTTATCCTATAACAAAAACTAGAACGGTCTGAACTAGGTAGGAAATCTTCTAAATTAAGTTTTATCTCCACAACAATTTATGACGTCAACAATAGTTAAGATTGCGTCGAAGTGATTATCACATAAATATTTTAAGTTAATTTTCATAACTAAATATTTGTTTTAAAAGCCAAAACAGTTATATTTTAGCATTCTAAACATAAAAATATATCTTATGATGAACCCTAAATCACAAAATTCGAAATGTATCCAAGCTAACACTATCTCTTTAAGTACTTAAACTTTCTAAGAACACTAGAAGTCTGTTCTAAATCCAATAGTATACGACCGAGTCTCTGAGAAATTTTCCGTTTCAGTCTCAGCTGCAGTCACTAGCAGACGAAGGTATAAGCTAATAGCTTGAAAGTTTCATCAATTGCTGCATTTAGCTAGAAGAAACCGAAAATTATTTCGTTGAGACAGCTGCCGTGACGTGTAATCTTATTGAACGCTTTTTTAGTCATTCCAATGTAAGCTTCCACATCGGGAAAAGAAGATGCAGAAAAATGATTCATATCTTTTGGTACATAAGATACTTTGCCTGCAATGTCTTCTCCTTGAAAAGTATCAGTAAGAGAAATAACAACTTGGAATGCCAAGCTACGGCGACGTCATGAGAGCTGTATGAGAATATACAAGATCGAAGAAAGCTGTTCCTACCTGGAAGAGTCGAGAGCCTGTTCAGACTTGAAATCAAGGTTGAGCGAACGCGAATTTCTGGGAAGACATCGTACGAGCTATTTACCGGAAAACAAAATCCGTCCATGAAGCATCTTCACCGAAGGAGAAAAGAAGAAAACTGTCAAAAAGGCTAACAAGGGATTAATCGTCAGATACGAAAATGAAGCTTATGGATATACTGTAGAATTTACGTTACAGAGCTTGATGATGCTCTGCGATCCGGAGATATCAGATTCAACCCAGAGCTGTGCATCGACACGTATTCGCCTATCTCTGATTGCATGTCGAATCAGGATTGGCAAGCTTCAAAACCTGATGAGGACAACAAAGGTGTTCTAGGCCACGGCGAGCAGTTGTCCGAAGATTCGGATTGCAGCGACCTGGAACCCAAACACGTAAAATCATCAATATATCCGTCTATCTACCTTCAGAAGAACCAGCTACCGGCCCAGTTCTAAGAAATCGTTTAAAGTTAAAGAACTTAGAAAGCTCTTTCATGAACCAGATGTTCACCTGTGAATAAAGCCTTTCTGGTCTTTGATGCATTGCCACAAACTGCCAGTGGCAGAAGGCAATGAATGATGAATTATAGTCAGCGTTGTTTCCCAGCAATTCGACGTAAAGACTTTACATGAAACAATCAGATGGTTTTGACGATGACAGCGGAAGATTGTGGAGACTCCGCAAAAGCTTTTATGGTCTAAAGCAGTCGCCGCGCTGTTGAAACGAGCGAATTGACAAAGTTTTAAAAGACTTTGGGTTCAAATCAGCGGATGGCGATCGTTGCCTATGTAACGATTCATCGGAAGCCTACGCTATAAAACTTTGGGTACAAGGCCCGACATCGAGTTCGCAGTAAATTGAGCTTCACAGGCACTAGCAAATCCAACAGTAACTGATTGGAACGCCGTCACACGTATCTTCCGCTATCTATAAGGAACATCAACTCTGGGTCTCTTGTTCAATGCCGATGGTTCTACAACGACAATTCCTTATTGCGATGCTGATTACGGTGGTTGCGAGAAAACTCGTCGTTCAACTTCTGGGACAGTGTCTGTTTGGATCAACGCCAGTCACGTGGGCCAGCCGAAAGCAGCAGCCAGTCGTGTTGTCTAACACCGAAGCTGCGTTAGTCGCCGCCACAGAAGCCGCACAAGACGTCGCGTCGTTTGGATCAAAGGAATCAAATCAAAACTGGGCATCAATAGAGCCATCGAATCGCCAATCATTCGGATTGACAAAGCCGGCGCAATCAAACTCATTCGAAATCCCGAGGTCCATCGTCGTACGAATATAAGTATCTGGCAGTATTACGTCCGAGAGCTGATACAACGTGCAACACACTTGACATCCAATATTCCAAGTGAAGAACAGTTGGTTGATATCCTTACCAAGCCACTATCGACCGAAGTCTTTGTACGTCTTTACAACCGCTAGAAAAAGTTCCCATCAAGGGAAAAAAAAGATGTAGACTTCTTCTTATGTCTTATGTGAATATATAGTTTTTTAACAGTTGTATATATATACTCTCCCACACGTAAATTAATCCGTTTTCTGTTGAGAGTTCAGCGTTTTGTTATTCTTAATTCACGTGAACTTGTTCAAATGCTAATAATAACTGTCTTGGATCATCTCGATCATGTTAGCGCTTTGCTGCTTGTTGAATTAATTTTCCGCACTCAGGCTACCTCGAGTGTGCAAAGGCTTCACTAAAATTTACAACGAATACAATTAAAATAGCTGTTGTATTTTATTACGGGTTTTGGGAAGTGGGAAGGTATGCCTGGCGAATTTTGTACCTTATAATTTTCATTTTATATGTAATATAATACAAAGAACATCAGTACATTATGTTAAAATATTGTTAAATTAGTGTGAGCGTCATTCTTCGCTTGTGGCCTTATATTTTCGTATAAAATGGGAAAAGTGGTAAAGAATGATAAATTCAAAATTTTTAAGAATTATTTTGAATACTAATTAAATATTCGCTAAAAGGTATTTACTCGGGCCTGGTAAGCCTGAGGCAAAAGTTTTTATCTCCATATTTAATTATTATTCAAAATAATTCTTGAAAATTTTGAATTTATCATTCTTTACCACTTTTCCCATTTTATACCATAACGTAATTTACGAATATTTACCAAACAGTTTACCACAGGTCTGTTAAATACCACTTCGGAACACTGCAAAATAGCCTTTTTATGAAAATGTTTTGCAAATTCCGAGGCGTTCTGCTTCAATGGCCTGGAAATAAGGACCGCCCCTCGGTTTTTCAATCATTTTTGCAAACTATTTAAAATTCTAAATATTTTCTACCCCCTCCCGCCATTTCGTATGTTCGATCATTTGATCAGTAAAATCGAATATTCTCGAACATTTATTGGTCTATTCGAATCTTCTAATAGTTCTTTTTATAAAATAGCCTTGGCCATCTTGTTGAAATGTTCCCTCCCCGCTTCAGCTGTGGATCCGTTTTATCTCCCACTAAAGATTTTATGAACTCATTCTTAGGCATTGGTTGAACTATTCCTGGGCAACATTTCAACAAGTTGGGCAAGCGTAAAGACATTTTATAAAATCAACTATTAGTATTCGATTGAATTATTACCTTAATTGGCAAATCCAGTGGATTTTTAAAATTTTCCTCGGAATTTTAAATTTTTAAAAAAGTCCTTAATTTTTAGGTGGACGTATTACGATAATTTTGTGGATTTGTAAATTCTTAAACCATCCTATTTAAAAAGCCTTTAAGGAATTCAAATAATTAAAGGACGTTTAAGTTACAGAATAACCTCCATGATTCTACGCCCTGTCAAATTATATTTTTTTTAAATAATTATTTGTGAATGTAATTCTCAATGATTTTGTTTCCCATATTCATCGAGCCTATTAGCAGGTATTGTGTTTCCATATTTTAGTATTTATTTAGCTTTAGTCAAATGAAAAGAATTCAGCCGCGAAATATTTTCGATGGCAAATGAGGCCAATCAATTTAAGCTGTTAAATCATAAAAACACTTCCTTATTACCGTCTTATATGGGTACATGTAGGTGAGTTGTACCTTTTGTTAATAGTCTCCTTCCAGTGTAACGACATGTTTCTTTTAATAAGAAAAGAGTAGTTGTCACTGTTCACTGGTTTTTTCGAAATGTATAGCTTCGTTCCTAAATTGTCAAAGCTAACTTCAATCGTACATTTCCAGAGCAAACTCGTAATGATTAAAATAGTTTTGCCTTCCGCTGTTTCTTGATAAATTCCGTCCAAATAATCAGTGAATGTTAGAAATCCTTGCTTATCTTTAATTCTCTTCAGAATAACTTGTTCAATGGAGTTTGGGCTTTCCTATAAGAGTATAACAAGCAAAACGTTTTCATGACCAGGAAACAATATATGTGTACACTTGGAATGTCTATGGATCATGTGGTGTCTAGATGTGTCCGGATAAACGGGAGAAACTTGAGCTGTAAGTCCCACCCGTTTCTATGATAATCTTCGGGGCCACCACCGGCTTCCTTACATATTCCTAGTACGTAACTATATAATTTCCTGTCATCACCGACTCAAATTGAGAAATGTTGGTCACTCAAACTGAGAAATGTTGGTCACTAAAATTGAGAAATGTTGGTCACTCAAATTGAGAAATGTTGGTCACTCAAATTGAGAAATGTTGGTCATCTTAGTAAACATAGTAACGACCGAATCGGATGAAATTTTGAACTATGTGGTAATTGGGCTCAAATTTATAATTTTCATCTGTCTATTAGAACCCCGTGGAATTTACACATAAATTTCACGATATTTTATGTATGAATTCTAGTCGCGCTGATTGAGGTACTTCATTTTTACTAACAATCGCATCACGAGAAAAATTTTGTTAGTTAGGTCTAGTTATTATTAAGTTAATACTTTATTACTTTGGCTCGTTCTATAAACTTTTATGCTAAATCAAACTATTCGCTTGTTCTGGTGAATCGAATTACTCTACACCGTGAACAATTGGTTAAGGTCAGAGCAGGGCCGTAGCTAGGCATGGGCGGGTGGGGTGGCCGCCTCTAGCGCGTTAGGGTCTAGGGGCGAAAAAATATCATTTTTCTATAATATTATTCTATTATATTGGGGGCGTCAAATTATCACTCGCCCCTAGCGCAATTGTTTCTAGCTACGGCATAAGCCTATCATAAGATCCCCATAAGCAAAGGTCTAGGCCAAATTTTTGACGATCACATACCCGTTATTACGAGGTAAGTATTCAAAATCTGCACCGCCTAGTGGCCACATCCTCAACTAGTCATTTCCCCAAATTAACTTTGCGCTTTGCATGTTGAATGTGCAGAAGCCGTGCGCGAACGTTTTTAAACTTAGAACTTCGCGGGATAAATCTCCGCCACCCGCCCTTAGCACCGTAGCCAAGGCTTATTCACAATTTTATCACTTTCAAACTTAATATTAACAATTATCTTTGCAAAATGATTCATCAGAACCAAAAACTGGCTTTTAGAAATAAGATAACTTGTTTCTGAAGGTATTTATTTTTCAAATATGAGATCTGCTCTACCAAGTAAGAGAATATTTTAGATGTAGATATTTAGAAAACGAAGATGGCGCTACTTCCCTAACGTCGATACCTTGGGTCCCTATGGTAGACCTTTACTTATGGGAACCCTATGATAGGCTTATGGTTACACTTTTTACTCCGCCTCGAAAGCGGGAGTAAAGAGAGTAAACTGATAAAATCGTCTGCTTATCCAGATTACAGAATTTATCTGGTAAAATGGCGACCGTAGGTACATATGATCCTTACCACCGATGATAGATGGAGATATTCGGGACCAAACATCATCGTTTTAACGTCACATTTTGGGTATTTAAGTATGTCGTTGAGGCTGTCCACCGTGATGTAGTACGGCAATGACATGGTTGCGTTGAAAAAACAGCCGACCAGCTTCATCAGCATCATCACAGCCATTATCCAAGTAATAGAGAAAAATTTCTTGACGTAAGGTTCGTATGAAGAATAAGGTTTATCTGAAAACACAACCAGTATAAAACACTCTCGCATGTGCTGTTTTACTAAAACATGAAAAGCACTTTTGTATTTCCAATTACAAGTTATGTAACGCAGTAAGTGGGGAGGAGTGTTTGTACAAGGGTTGATAAATGGTACAAGGGTCGCTGAAATGCTACGACACATATCATAATGCTATAACGAAACCTAAATTATCATTTATTTTGAGGTATACTATAAATTTAGTACTTATATTTATCATTTATGATTAGTTATAGAAAGGTAAAACAATAAATTAATTTGCTTAATTTGTAAAGCAATTTTGTAATTCTCAGTTTATTGTGCTATTATAATCCAGGGTGTTTCAGTTTTTGTTACGTGATTAATCAGCAAGGCGAATTTCGGGGTTAAAGTAGCTCCACTTCTGGCGCTTTGTTAGGACGGGGGAGATGTGCAGGCCTATTTTTTTGCGTTGCGTTATTTGTGAACAATCCTTTACCAGCACTCAATTGACTTATCAGTAAAGCAACGTGTATATTTAGGGTATTTTTTGTAAATACACTTTTAAACCTTAAGTCATATTAGCTAATAGGGACTCTTTATCCTGGGGTATCTGTAAGACGTGAAGCGAGGCTAATGCATACTATATGAATGTTGAAAACCTTTTTCGGTTGATTGGTTGACTAAGAGTACGGACCAAAAACTTACTACATGCGACACCAAGTTAGTTCGATATGAACTAAAATTTTACCTGGATTAAAACTATATCGGAAAACCGACTGCTAACACGCGTTACATGTTAGACTGTTAGTAACAGGGTTAGCGCAAGTAGGGTCTTCGAGCGGGTCCCAAAACATACAGTGGAAGGCCACCTTCCACTCCTTCTGCTCCTCCCGCGAGTACAGTGGAAGACTCCTGCTGGTTGATCCCAAAAGGTGTAGTGGAAGGCCGCCACCGAGCGGCGAACAGCCAAGCCTGCACCGCCGAGGGCGACGAACGTACAAAGTCAGGGTGGTGCTGCATGGTGAACGTACAAAGGCTCATGTACCCAAAATTGGACCGCAAGTTTTTTTTTCTTTTTAGGGGAATCTCTATGGGAGTTTAACATTACAATAAAGCTAATAGATCCAGTTTAGGGTACTTTTGGTCCATTTTTGGTAACATCAGAAAAGAAGTTGGAAAAACGAAGAGCCGTAATTTTACCACTCTTCCACCCCAATGAAACGCGTACGTTTCTCCGATACTATACGTTCTACTGTACGAAGACCGTGTAAATTACGAATAAAGAAATAAACATCATTTTAATATACAAATTAGATTTAAATTTGAACCGCTGATTTCCCCGGTATTATTTAAGTGGCGAATGAGTGGTGGTGAATGTTACAGCGGTGGACCGAAATCCATGGGTTTTCCCCAGTTACAATGCGGTGGTGAAGTAAAATACAATGGCGCAATAATTAAGTATATTAAATCGAGCGACCAGAGTGGATAACCATTAGAATTCGAAGACGTTTCCAGTCAAGAAGAATAAATCGACAATATCTATAAAAGCACTTTATATGCCGTTGTGATCGGGAGTTAAGTCGAATACGAATAGGGCATTTCCGTTGGCGAATTCTTCACGGTCAATATAATTTCCTTGGTCAATATTCCATTGACCAGTTTGAAGAAACAGATCTGCATAAACAACTTTTCTTTGAAATTAGGATTGAATGGTTTTGCCGGGACGCTACTACCATCCCAAATACGCATTCTGGTCTACAAATCCGATCACCACCTTACTCGGTATTTGACCATTATATAAGTTGTCTTTGACGCATATTTTGCTCCCTTGGGAAATTGAAAATGAATTACATTCCGTACGGGTGATATGATATTTCATTGTTGCCAATTCCAAAGTTTTAGCGTGGGATAACATAATCTCTGGCATCAATCTAACTTTTCTGACAAAACTCGTTTGAGCTTTTGATAAACTTGAAGTTTACGTGTATCAGGTTAGGAATAAACCGAGTTTGTTGACAAATATCGGCTCGTACAACTCTTATCATGTCAATAACACCTTCTTGAACAAATTTTGCACGTTAAATCCGTCGTTACTGAAAAACTCGTCAATTTTTCCAGATTTGTCTTTATAGAATAGAGACGCAGTTAAGAAATTTTCCTTGGCTGGACCGCGGAATGTCAAGAGCGTTTGAATCATGCTCTTGTAAGGTTACTGTTGAGGGCATGACGTTACTGATCTGTCACCCAATGATACGTGAACTTCGCCAAAGAGACTGTGTAAAAACAAATTTTCTGGACCAACTTGGTCCGCAGGTGTTGTTGTTTTAGATACAGCGTCATGAATATCGGGTTTGGGTAAAGTTCCATCTGCTTTCACAATTTTCACTTGAACTTGAAGTAGGGTGTTTTTCAGATCAATGTACGTCTCTGAGTTTCCGGCGATATTAAAGATAATTGCTTGGTTTTAATTTACGTTCGATGTTTTATTGTATTCAACCCATTGACTTCCTATTATGCCAGTTTGAGTATAAGGTACGTGAAATAAATCAAGCTCCGAGCTAATGCTGTTCTGCGAACTGGGGTGGGCTAGCGACATTGTTCAATGATATTACTACGAGAATATATCAGATTCTAGCAGATAATGCCTTTTCTTCTTCCTGGCTCGAACTGAACTGATGATGGGAGACGTTTTACGTTTCCTTTTACAACCATTTCCAGTCAGCTTAGTCACTGCTTCGGCGGCTCTTTTTAAGTTTTCTTCCCCACTTCTTTCGCCCGGTATTTTAACGCGTCTTTAATGGACACACCACTTGAGACGTCGGATGCAATTTTAGCTCCGGTATTTAAAATTTTTCGATCAAGGAATATAGCTCCCTTTTTGAGTAAAGGCATGGCAGACCGAAATGCCGAGGCCAATATATTTACAAGACCATATCCTCTTTGCACGGCTACTCCACGGTATACCGGAATTGATCCGTGTCCAATTTGATTTAAGTAATAGTTATTATAGTCGTTTACAGAAACGTGATCTAAATTACGTGGAGACATGTCTATCCTTTGACTCGCTAGCCACAAATGAGCAGAAGATAGATTTACACCTGATTTTATAGAGAAGTCCATGTTCTTCGGGGTCTAAAATGAAGAGTGACGTGAACTTTTCCTCGTTCGAAATGTACAGGCTGACCCATTCCACTCATAATATCAATTTCAATGGTTTGAAAACTGTTATTCGCTATAGGCATATAATGTGGTCGTGAAAACTCCTTCTCAACAGTGTCTCCGTCTTTTCCTTGAATACCTATAATACGTAATAAGGGAACATCTGAATCTCCAACCGATCGACTTTGTATAATGTCCGGGTATATGAACAGATAATGTAACCCAGCTTCCATATCGCAACTGAAAGGAGCCGTCGTTGACGTAACCACGGTAACATCTTTCTTTAGTATTCTCGTGAACCCTAATATGAGGGGGATTTCACGGGGGAAATAAATTTGGTTCATTTCATAAAGTTCAACAATTACACGACGGTTCGGTTTGTTGTAATATAACTTGACTCTAGAGCTAATATTTCGCCCGTCGTCATCAGTAGTCATGATTTCCAGTAAATCTTCAACTCCGTAATATCCTGGTGGTATTACTATATTAACGAAATCCATTACGTCGTTGAAATTTTCTATGTCAGTGCGTTTTCTCAGTGTCTTAGTCTTTGATTCTTCTAAAGAATACGGCAGAGACCTAGTTTTCCAAATTCGAACTATACACTCTTCTTGAACGTTATTCCAAGTTCTTAGGTAACTGATTTCAGCAAGTCCAACTTCGTAAGATCCCTCGAGCCTTATACATTCCGGTAAATACGTTCTTAACTTGCTTATAGTATTGTTTTTGAAATAGCGCATAGAAGAGTTGGACGGTAACGTGATATAGAAACTTATAATGTGACGATTTCTTGCACCCAAGAGTCAAAATCTGGACCGTAACCACGCCAACGTACTAGTAGTTCTTTAGTTCCGTCTGGTTTTGTTCTTTTCCGCAGAACTTTTTCGATTTTAAATAAGCAGTTTTCGAGGTCTTTCCCGTTTTCTGTATTTCCTCCTTGTAGAACACACCCGAAATGGGTTCGGATTTCAAATCCTCGAGTTTATATACAGGTAGGTCTCTCAGTATGCAATGCGCTACTTTGAATAATTCTTCAGTAAGGTTCGCTTTGAACCCCTTTTCAAAAGTTTTTTTATTCTTGCTAATTCGAAGCAAGTCACCAACGTCAAAGGGGGATGAAACGGGGGTTGGGAATTAACTTTCTCGTATAAATTTTGCCACTCTTGTTTTGAATTTTCACTCGTCACTTCAACTGGTTTGCATTTAGTAAATTTGTGATAGTTGTTGTTATACAAATCCGGTAATACGTCAATGTATTTATTAGGGGTGTGCAAAATATTTGGTTTGACCAAATAATTCGATCGAATACTAAATCGAATATTTGATTTGTCGAATGGAATAGCACTTGGGAAAGTTCGCGAATATTCGTTTTTCTTGATCAAATAGTCGAATATTCGAAAAGATAGGAAAAAAGTATTCCAGGTATTTTCAAATAGTTTACAAACTGGTCGAATAACCGCAGGTCTTTTTCTAATTTGTTGAGTTTCAAGGCCATCAGAGGAGAACGCTGTGAAATTTCCAAACTAGTGCTTATTTCTGGCACCTCTCTTTAGGTCACAGCGGAAAGGACCATATAAAGAGTAACTTGCACGTCCATTATTCATACCGTACGTGTGTATTAAAACTTCTTAGCGAAAGGAAGAAGCTGTTTATTCTATCGCCTATTGGCTGAATTATTCGCGTGTTCTTTGTTATGGATTTTTCTAGAATAGCAAAGTAAAACCAAGCATGTATTTATTTATACTCACGGAGAATGAATATGTCGAGACAATCGACGGACACCTTGAGGCCCTAACCCCGTCACGCTAAGGGGGAGGGGGAGGAAAAAAGGAGGTGGTCTTTTTTTTGCGTCCTCGCAGCAGAGTTAATCGCGTCGAAAAACGTAATTCTTAAGAACCAATGAGATTGCGGTATTATTTCATTTTATTAAAGTGGAGGGGCATACCGGGTGCCCCAACAGGTGGAATTGGAGAAACGCTAAAAATTATCTCGACATATTCATTCTCCCTGAGTATAAATAAATACATTCTTGGTAAAATTAAACCGTAAACCAAGTTCAAAACAAAACTAATAACTGGGAGAAAGGTTGAAGTAACTTTTGGGATTTTTTGGTTTTGAATTTTTGAGTTCACTAAATTATTGGTTTAAAATTTTTATAAAATAAATTAAATTAAATATTATTTTTTTATTTGTAATAAAAGATCTGCTCCTTCGTGTTTTACATATATTTAAAAACTCGAAAAATATAGCAGATCCTTTGATTTTAATTGTAGTTAGTAGTTAATAAAAAATAAAACTTTAAAAATGTGTATTTTAAATTTTGTTTGTAAATGTTTTCTTTGAAAAAGTTTAGTATTATAGTTTAAATTTATTAAATAAAATGAAATATAAATTATACATTTGGTTTAGTATTTTACTATTGCAAATAAAACAGTGAGTTCAATTATTTTTTCATTTTTTGACAAATATGCAAACTATTTGGTTATTTCAAAACCAAATACGTCGAATTATTTGGTATTTGATCAGTTAACTGGCTTACAATTTTGCTCTAAAAATATTCGACCAAATTATTTGACGTTAAAAATATTCGATTTGGTATTTGACGTGCCCTAAAAAAATATTTGATATTCGATTCGATCCCCAAAAAATGGTATTTGCACACCTCTAGTATTTATGCGTATTGTTTTGCGTGAAATAACGGTACATATGGTTTTTCAAGGTGCGATTAAACCGCTCTATGATGCTACTTTTCACTTCCGAATGGGTAGCGAAAAACTTGATACCTCGACGTTTTAATTCCCGTTGTACGTCCTTGCAAAGGAATTCGTTCCCGTGGTCTGATTGTACAATCTTTGGTTTTCGATCTGATTCCAAGATTGATTTAAAAGCCTTAAGTATAGGGGTGTGCAAATATTTGATCAGACCAAATAATTCGATCGAATACCAAATCGAATATTCGATTCGTCGAATCGAATAGCGCTTGGAAAAGTTCGCGAATAATCGAATTTTTGATCAAATAGTCGAATATTCGAAAAGATAGGGAAAAAGTATTTGGTATTTTCAAATAGTTTGCAAACTGGTCGAATAACCGCGGGTCTTTTTCTAATTTGTTGAAGTTCAAGGCCATCCCAGGAGAGCGTAGTGAAATTTCCGAGCTAGTCCTTATATCTGGCACCTCTCTTTAGGCCGCAGCGCCAAGGACCTTATAAAGAGTAGCTTGCGCGTCCGTTATCGTTTGTATTAAAACTTCTTAGCGAAAGGCAGAAGCTGTGTATTCTAGCGCCTATTGGCTAGATTACTCGCGTGTTCTCTTTTGATATGGAATTTTCTAGAATAGCAAAGTAAAACTAAAATTGAGTCTAAAACGTAAACCAAGTCGAAACCAAAACTTAAAATTAAATAAATGCAATTTTTAAATCTGTAACAAAAGATTTGCTCCCTCGCGTTTTACATATATTTAAAAACTTGAAATTTTTATTAAGTGTTTGCAAACTATGAAGTATGTAGCATGTCCTTTGATTTTAATTGTAGTTAGTAGTTACTAAAGGTTAAAAGTCGCTAGAAGACTTGGTCCTGGAGTGGTACATAGGGTATTAGCCTAGTTAATTATTATTATTATTATTTTGCCATGGTACCCAATTAAAATATGTATGATAATTGATAAGTTGATATGCATTATGCAGTATATTTTTGTAGGTTACGATTAACTCATTTTGATCAAATCGAAAAAAATGTTCGAAGGAAGGTTGAAAATAAAGAAATTTTGTACAACAATTAGAATTAATTTGAATGGTAAGTTAGAGTTTACCACAGTGGCGTAATATAAAATTCTGGGCCCGCCTGCAGCCTGAGACAATGGACCCCCCCTTCAGTGTTTTTTTATTAAGAGCCTTAAAGAAGGCTAAGTAAATAGTAAAATTAAAAATTTAAAAGACCATCTTTTAGGACGGGCAAGTCATTATACCTCTGATTTACCAAGTTTTCCCAGAGAACTTTGTTCTAGGCTATACTGTATTTGTTTTAATATTTTACTATTTTCAAGTAAAACGAACAGTGATTTCAACGAGGGGTCGGACATCGGCCTGTTTTGTGTACGGGATTTTGGATTTTTTAAAAATCCAGGATTTTTTATTGTGGATTTGTCATACAAAGTCTATGGGAGCCAAATTCTTGGATTTTGGATTTGTGGATTTTTTTCCAAATTTTGTACGGGATTTGGCCAAATGTCTGACCCCTCGGATTTCAATTACTTTTTTTGACAAATATGCAAACTATTTGGCTATTTGAAAACCAAATACGTCGAATAATTTGATATTCGAAATACTATTTGGTATTTGATCAGTTAACTGGTCCAAATTTTTGCCCTAAAATATTCGACCAAATTATTTGACGTTATAAATATTCGATTTGGTATTTGCCGTGCTTTGAAAAAAATATTTGATATTCGATTCGATCCCCAAAAAATGGTATTTGCACACCTCTACTTAAGTATGGTCGTTCCTTTCTTATCCTTGGTAGCTACAGCGAAAGCGTATTTGCTAAATACCTCTATACAACATAATAGGTATCGGAAACCGTTATTATGTCGTTTAATATCTTGCAGGTCTGCCAGGTCGAGTTGCCATTGTTCGTCTATTCCATATACGATTGTCTTGTTTCTTCTGAATTTATGTTTTATCGGCTTGTGTAAAGTATACGTATCCCGACGTTTTAGAAATTCCTGAACTTTAAGACCCTTTGCTCTGGTAGCCCGAGAAAGACCGTGTATTCCACCATAACTTCCGGGGTTCTTTACACTAAAGTGTATTTCTTCAAGCCTATCCATTAAATAAGTCTTCGGCCGTTCGGATTTTGGCACTTATTTGCGATTATCTAAAAGACTATGAATGATAGCAAGTTGAAACCACTTTTATTTTTAATATTTTACTAATATCTTTCATACCTATGCCTTGATTCACGTGTAGCATTTCCATATCCGCCAGAAACGCCAAATATCGTTTTTGACAACTTTTTTAATAATGATGTTACGCTCCTGAAACCTGCATTTTTGGATTCAAAAGGGTCGATTCATAAAAAGTGCCATTGTTATCCGGCTACGTCGTACGGCTGCTAAGATATGGCCTATTGAAAATTCGGGTCTCATTCGGAAAATTCTAAAATGCTCGAGGCGACCGAGAAATCTTATTGTTGAGGAAAAAACAACTTTCGTCGTTTCATTGTGGGTAACAAAATAAGCATATATATATATATTGATTTACCGAGTTGTTGGAACGCTGTGGTTATATGCTGGATTAATAATATTGATTAATTAGGCATTTTAGAATTTTCCGAATGAGACCCGAATGTTCAATAGGCCATTTCTTAGCAGCCGTTCGACTTAGCCGGATAACAATGGCACTTTTTATGAATCGACCCTTTTGAATCCAAAAATGCAGGTTTCAGGAGCGTAACATCATTATTAAAAAAGTTGTCAAAATCGATATTTGGCGTTTCTGGCGGATATGGAAATGCTACACGTGAATCAAGGCATAGGTATGAAAGATATAAGTAAAATATTAAAAATAAAAGTGGTTTCAAGTTTTCAACTTGCTATCATTCATAGTTTTTAAGATAATCGCAAATATGTGCCAAAATCCCAACGGCCGAAGACTTATTTAACAGAGTGTACAGTTCAGTTTCCGTTAGTGATACCAGTACGCGAACTCAAATAGCTCCAAAACGATAATAATAAATAATAGCAAACACGCCGTTATAACTTTAGTTGATTTTAAATAAGAAACATATAAAGAGGTTAGCAACCCAGTGGGAGTGGGGTCGATGCTTCTTTCCATGTTGAAGTCGAAAACGTAAGTGAAAGAAAATGACACGCAATGTAAGTTTATATTCTTTATTTCAATTTTATCCAATTCAATAACCCGTTTCCATCCATAGACTCGGGACTTTGCGGTAAATCAAAATAATATTCGCCTTCCGAGTCATTCGGTTTCTCAGTTTGGGGAACCCTTCTCGATTCATTTAGTTTATCAGTAGGGACAAGATTACCGCAATGGAGAGGGAAAATGGAAATTTATTTTTAACAAGAGTTTTGGTTACATTTTCATTTTTAAGCAATTCGTAAATCTCATCTATCCCAATAGTGTTGTATTTTCGTTTGGTTCTATGTCCTTTAACAGATTCGTGTAAAATGTCCATGATATTCGATCTAATTATAGGACGTCCTTTATAAATAAGTTAACCACTAGAAGACCATTCAATTTTGCTGTTTCTTTCAATCCACTTGTTCAAAGCAATGATGGGTTTAAGATGAGAATCTGGTATTGCGATAGCTATTTCAGAATACCAATCTTTCTTTCTTTTTGGTTCTTCAACGATTTTTGCCTTCTTAGTCCTTTTGTTTCGTCGCAAAACGTGGTTATACAATTCTACTTTTTGTGACTGATTAAGATTCTGATTATTTAAAACAGTTTTGGTATTCAAGTTTTCGTCGAGTTTCAGTTGAGAATTCAACCGTCGATAATCTTCCTTGGGAACTAGAATAATCTTTTTAGCCATTTTTAATAGCTCTACTTATAGCCGCACCAGCGGCACTGCTCACAATTGAAAGAAGAGGTGCTAAGAGTAACGGTAAAAACCAGCCCTTCTGTATTAGAATCTTTTTTCGTTTTGAGATTGTATTCGGTTTTGATATCTTCCGCAAAATTGGACAATGCCGCTTCAATTGCTTCTTATGATCATCTGACAGTTCCACATTGCCAAGCAGAACATTTATACAACATTCCACAATAGCTTTAATCGCGTCGTTATTAGCATATTTGATGGCGGCATTTCTTTGGCACGAATTACACTTTGACAGATATTTTAAAAACTCCTTATGGCTATGAATTATCTTCATTTTGGAATAAAAACAGCAGCTTCTTCTCCTGGTATAAGTCCGGTTCGTAGTCTGTGATCATCTGACGTAGTTTGGTTTCAAATCCACCCATAAATACCCAAAGTCTCTAGTAATTGCTTGATGAAAGGCGTCGATGATGTATTTACGGTTAGTTGGAGAAATCTGTCTAGCCAAATGAAATATCGCCGATTTGTCACGGGGTGTCTTGAAAATTATCAGATAGTGCGTGTTTAAATTTAACGTTCTAATTTCCTTCCCAGGATAATACAAATTTTGCATAAGTACAAAAAATGGCGTGTTTTTATGATGGGAACCTCTTATAAACAAATTCGTGACATCCTTGTTGTTTGATATTTCACAAAATTCTTGACATTTGGGTCTAAAATGTTAACGTCTAATAATCCTTCGTGAAATTCAACTGTGGGTGTATCACCTAATACCGAATTAAACAGTTTGGGTTGATATTCCGTATAGCACCATATAATTCTCTCTGGTGGGGGCGAAATACACGTATCTTTATATTTGATAAGACTAGCCACGAAAAAGGATTTTCCAGACTGAGTAGCACCTGCGATCAGACCGTTTAAAGATTGTTGCAACCTCAAATCCATTTTAAGGAATGACACATTTTCCTAAAACCACTAGTTTTTATTTTCAAAAGTTGTTTAGCGTTACAGACTATTCTAGCGACCATGCATTTACAAAATTCCTCATTTAAAAAGGTTTTTAAAGTAATTTTTTATAAATCTCAATGTAGTCGATATTTTTTATAATAACCACACGCATTTCCGTGTCTTCTAAACAGTTGTCACAATAGGATTGGAAGATCATAGTAACAGGGAAAAAGCATTGCTTGGAATTATAGATATTGGGGTGGAGGAGTGGTAAAATTACGGCTCTTCGTTTTTCCAACTGCTTATCTGATGTAACCAAAAATGGACCAAAATGGACCAAAAGTACCCTAAAAGCGACCAAAGTCACCATTACAGGCCCTATGTACCCTATTTCGGACCAAAAGTACCCTAAACTGGACCTATTAGCTTTATTGTAATGTTAAACTCCCATAGAGATTCCCCTAAAAAGAAAAAAAACTTGCGGTCCAATTTTGGGTACATGAGCCTTTGTACGTTCACCAACCCTACTTTTGACTGTTCCCCACCCTGATTCACCTCCCCTGCCTTTGACTGTTCACCACCTAAGAATTTACCCTTCATAATCACCCCGGCCTTTGGCTGTTCACCACCTAAATATTGCGTCACCCTCGGCGGTGCAGGATTGGCTGTTCACCGCCGGGTGGCGGCCTTCCACTGCACCTTTTCGGATCGAACAGGGGGAGTCTTCCACTGTACTCGCGGGAGGAGCAGGAGGAGAGGTGTGTGCGACCGGGAGTTTTCCACTATATGTTTCAGAACCGGCACGAAGACCCTACTAGCGCAAATCATGCATGGCTTCTGTTGAATTGGTGGCAAAAACGTTAAATTCGACTTCGTGGCCGTACAAAATTTTATAAGATAAACCTTTTAAAAATCATCTACCGAAGACATGTTTATTAATGAAGAAACCTTTTTAAATTTGAGTCTCAATGGTACTTTCGTTGCTTCTTGCGAACACCTCCCGAACATCGAACCTTATGGCATTTTCCTTTGGGCTGCTCCGAAACTGCTCTCAACTCCCTATCAGATCAACCAGCGTTTACGCGTGGCTTCGCCGTTTTTGGGAGCAGTATTTGGGAAGCAACTGTAGGCTGAAATAAAAGCCTGAATGTATATTACCCCTTCTATCGTCTTTGGCTAGGATGGGTGGTGCCTTTCTGCGTTTTACGTAATCCATTCAGCCAATCAGGAGAAATCCGTTCGTTGTTGATTCGATCCACAAAAACCTAATTTACCCGATTACGCGTTTTAACCATCCAACAAAATTAAAAATCAATTGATAATCTTAAATAAAGGTATTTGTTGTTAATATTTTTACCTATTTTGGTTCTCTATCAAATCTTACCACGGATTCCGGTGCTCCATTACCGACATTAGCTGCTCTCTCCCGGAGCAACGTTCCAATATAAAACGCGTATCTGCCCTCGATAGGCCAATGAGACGCGAAACAACTTTTGTAGCACAAAGGGAGCAGTCGGAACAGGCGAAAGAAAAAGGCCATTAGTTACGGCCAGGGTTGGACATAAGGATATTTTTTTTAGTAGTCAGCCTGACTAGTGAGGCTAAAAATGGGGGTATAAAAACAAGAAGCACAGCCTAACATTTTGCTTTACCGTCCAGAATTAAAATAGGAGTTTATTATCACTTGAGTTATATATGATGTTATTTTTTTTAATAAAATGGGATTGATGAATTTACAATACGCCATATTCGCCATTATGAATATTTAGGTACATTCGATTAATTTTAGTAGTCAGAGCATTTATTTTAGTAGTCAAATGCCGTGACTTATGTCCAACTCTGGTTACGGCCATGGATTTAAGTGGATCTAGATTGCAAATGTTTTGTAGAATTGAATGACTTACAAGGTTGAATGAGGGAGGAAAACAAAACCCAGAGCATTTTGAAGAACAATGACGCGCTTTCCTTGATTAATTTCCATCCGCTAAGGGTCGAGTAACGTTTCTCTTTATTGTATTTCGAAATGGAATAATACAATGAAGCCACGACCATTACGACGAAGAACAACATAACCACCTAAAACGGATAAATTGAGATATTCGAAGACATTATTTAATGTTTCCAAATTATATATTAAGGCATAAGTTCAATGTGCTAGTTTATTGAAATTCATGATACAAAGTTAGTTCGTTAAATTTCGCATTTAATAAAAACAATGGCATTCGAAGAGCTTAGCTCATCTTCATCAGGGCCTATTAATATTCGGATGAAGAGGTCTTTGGAACCAATTAGATCATTGTAAATAAAATAGTTTTTATCAAATGTGCTATTTAAAGAAGTAACTTTGTATCATCTAGGAGCAACAAACACAGCAGCCCACACAAGGAGAACGCAACCCGTCAGAAGTCGCGCATTTTCTCGTGTACATTTTTCATCGGCTAGACGCTTTAGAGCCTACTACCGTCGGAAGGGGGAAATTCGGAAATTGGCTTCCCCCTGCCCGTAAACGCTCGTCCAATGAAATTTGTACACAACACTGCGTTAGCTTGTTTAAAGGCTAGCTGCGTTCTTCTTGTGTTTGTTGCTCCTATAGGTATCATCAATTTGAAATCTTTTTTTTTTAAATCTTTATTGCAAGCACTCTTTTTTAAATTGTATAAGAGAGGTTAAGCTCACGCCAAAAACTTGTAGTGGCAACTTGAAAGAGTTTAGACGTAGCTTTGTTGTATATAGGCTACACTCCTTTCACATTATAAAGCTATGGCTTAACCTGTCTACTGTCTAAGTGTCCCGTTCCCGTCAACAGATATAAATAGACAATTTAAGCATTCCGTGAAAAGGTCAAACACCCCTAACTACCAACGAGCTTTTGTAAGAATATATTTTGATATACTTAGGGAGACGATTTTGAGCGTCTCTCTTGCAATCCTCCTCGCAGTCTGCCAGTATATGCTCTCTTTAAATATCAATCAAATCAACCATTGGTTCTGTTTAATTTACGTCATTCGATGCGTTGAAACTCACGCGGGGGTACTCATGACGGGGCAAAGCTGAACCAATAGTGTCCGCGGATCTTCTCAAAAAGTTATTATCCCCAAAAGTATAAATAAATAAATTCTTTGGTTTCGTTGAAATTTGGTCAAACAGCGGCAAAAGCTGTAATTGTCCCTTTTCCGAGCATGCTTACACTTTTCAATGAAACAGCAAACCTTTTGATCTAGTTGGATGATGTTGGACAATGCCGTGCTAATTAAACGTTTCGGAGGCCCGGACATAATAAAAGTTTCACTCGTGAAAAGTGTCGTTGAAAAGAAATACTGCTTTTGCGATGTGTGCATATGGTTGGAATGCGCCGGAATCATTGGTATGAAATAGAAATGCATGTCCTAAAACAATATAAACAATAGACACATTTAGAAGAAAAAGTTGAAAACTATACTCGAAGTCACAGTTACCTCCAACCGGTTTTTCGCGTAAGCGACTGTAAAGCAGCGTTCAGACTATGTGAAAATGTTACGTTAGCGTCGGTCGTATCGTTTCGGTTATGTAGGTCGCGTCGGTTCGTTCATTTCACTGTTCAGAAAGGAACCAACCTTGCACGGAGATTAAAATAAAAGGTGGTTGTTCACATTGAGTTGGGAATATTAATCTAGAGATCCAATCAAATCTGCTCCCCGCGAAACAAGTTTATGAAAATTACGAATGTGCCGTCTCCTCTAAAATGACGTGAAAACGTTATCATATGACCCGTGGCGCCATCCATTATTTTAAAAACAAATTATTTTTGCTGAAAAACGCGTCTTATTTGAACGAGCCATTGAGAGATAGACGGCGCCACGGGTAGAATGATAAAGTTTTCTCGTCATTTGGGAGCAGATGGCATTTTTCTTATTTTTTAAAAACGTGTTTGGCGAAATACTGAAATCCGACATTTTGATTGGATCTCTAAATTAATATTCCCAACTCAATGATTGTTCATCCAATCAGAGCTCAGTAATAACGGCGGAAAAATTGAAATAGGCTACAATGGCGACAGATAATAGAAAGGCGCTAATTTTGAATAATAACAATTTACTTGCGGCCTACATGATCAATATAATTAAAAACCGAAGAAATAGGGAAATTTGGATGAGTGATTTTTACAGATAGAGAGAAAGATGGAGATTTCCACAATCTTATTCCGACGCGAATGGCTGTTAGAGGTCTGTGCTAATCCTAAGGCGATGTCTTCCCTGAGTTCCCGCGTTAAAATCCTGAATTGTCTGCTATGAACTTTTTGACCTTTAAACCGAGACGCCATTTAGGGAATCCGCAACGAAATATGTAAACGACACGCGCGAAAATTTGAAGTCTCTGTTGAGAAGTCTGAATGGTGTAAGAAATTGAAAGAACCGACACGATCGACGCAAACGTTATATTTTCGGGTGGGGTGCATTTGGCCGACTCCTCATTTGACCGACTTTTCATTTGGCTGACTGCTCATATGTCCGAATGCCCATTTGGCCGACAGCTCATTTGGTCGACTTTTCGGTCGGCCAAATGAGCAGACCATATGGCCGACTACTCATTAGGCCGACTACTCATTTGGCCGACTACTCTTTTAGCTGAAATTCTGGTCGGCCAAATGAGCAGCCCGTTTGACCGACTGCTCATTTGTCCGACTACTCATTTGACCGACTGCTCGTTTGGCCAACTGCTCGTTTGGCCGACTACTCATTTGACCGACTGCTCATTTGGCCGACTGCTCATTTGAACGACTGCTCATTTGGCTGACTGCTCATATGTCCGAATGCCCATTTGGCCGACAGCTCATTTGGTCGACTTTTCGGTCGGCCAAATGAGCAGACCATATGGCCGACTACTCATTAGGCCGACTACTCATTTGGCCGACTACTCTTTTAGCTGAAATTCTGGTCGGCCAAATGAGCAGCCCGTTTGACCGACTGCTCATTTGTCCGACTACTCATTTGACCGACTGCTCGTTTGGCCGACTGCTCGTTTGGCCGACTACTCATTTGACCGACTGCTCATTTGGCCGACTGCTCATTTGAACGACTGCTCATTTGACCGACGGCCAAATGGACAGTCGGACAAATGTTCAGTCGGTCAAATGAGCAGTCCATTTGGCCGACTGTCCATATGACCGACTTCTCAGTCAGACAAATGTGCAGTCGGCCAAATGGACAGTCGGCGTAACGTGTATTTTGTGGTCGGCCAAATGAGAAGTCGGCCAAACGAAACTCTCCCATATTTTCACCTAGTCTGAACGCTGCTTAAGAGCAAGTTTTTTCGTCGCTCAATGGTATAGTGACGTCACCACACCCGAAGAATGACGCGATCATTATTTAATAGTCGTTAAACATTATGGATTATAATTCCATTGTTTTATGTATTAAAATGCTAAATAATTACTAAAAAGTAATTACTAAAATCTGCAATATTTTATGACAGCCCCCCGTTAGTGTAACCCAGAGGACAGCTCACCCCTCGTTAGTGGAACCCAGAGGACAGCTCCGCCCTCGTTAGTGGAACCCAGAGGTGAGCCCCCCGTTAGTGGAACCCAGAGAGACATCCCCCCGTTAGTGGAACCCAGAGAGACATGCCCCGTTAGTGGAACCCAGAGAGACATCCCCCCGTTAGTGCAACCCAAAGGACAGCCCCCCGTTAGTGGAACCCAGAGAAATATTAAACCAAACAAGGCGAGGGACTTGTTTTTGTGCGTAACGACAACATATCCTGGGAATTGAGGCGAGGCGTTACGACGGGGACGGCGCGTTCGGAAACACTGACGAACGGAATATAAGGTCAGAGCGACGCTAAATTTTACGAAAAACTGACTTTAGGTAAAAAGCTTAGAGTTTTATTATATTGATAATTTGGTATTTATTAAGGCGCCATCTACTGCAGTTTTCCGAAAGCAGATACTGTTTCAGATTGGATGAAACGGGATAATATATCTTTTCTGAAAGTAGATGGCGCATCTTTCACTGAATTTAATCAAACGTACACTGATATTGTTTCACATTTTCGATTAACTAACATCGTGATAAATACAGTTGTACACGACAAGCAATTGTATACGAAATACAACTGTATACGAAATACAATTAGGTGATAGTCATTACAACTATGTATATGAAATACAATTATGTTATATTAAATATAATTATGTGATATGAAATATAATTATGTGATATAAAGTACAATTAAGTGATATGAAATATAATTTTGTGATATGAAGTACAATTATGTGACATGAAATATAATTATGTAATAAGAAATTTTATGTGTAATGAAAATTATGTGTGCACTTCTAGAGAAAAAATATAAAACACTATTAAAGCAAATTGCTTTGCCTGTCATAGATAAGAATCACGATTTTAAAGATAATGAGACATACCGTTTTTTGCGGATATCCCAGACCGTTAATTTCCAACACTTGCTCAAATTCAATTTCAGTCTCTTTGTATCTGAAAGATGGATCTAATTTAAGTCTTACAGTACAACTCAAAATAATCGAACAGACAAATTTCTAATCCAAAAATCTTACGTTGAGTTTAATGCTTTAGACGTGTAATCCAAGACGCCGGTACAGAATTTTCCGATTGGTAACAAGTGTAAACCCTGATTACAAAAGAAAATAAATAAACGATTAAGTTTATCGCACAGTAACGTCAAATGATCGAAATATAATTTTGCAAACTTTTTCACCAGGATAGGGCTATAGCCCTGAAAGTACATCTTTTTAAATAAATAAAATTAATTTAAGCCACAAATTTTCGGCATAAATTTTTCCCTGACCATCTTTGTTCAATAAATGAAAGGTTTAAGGTAATATCTTGCAAAATATTTAATATGTATTTTTAATACATCTTTAAAAACTTTAGTTGCCCGATTTTTGGGGTCATTTTCAAAATCCCTGACTTATTGGAACCGACTTCAAATTTCCTGACTTTTCCAGGTTGTCCAGGTCATGTACGAACACTGAGTTATACTTTTCAACAAGGTAAAATTTAAACAAAAAACTAATTAAACGGGCACGGCTTTAGAATAAAAACAATTGATGCTTTTATAGGTTTATTGGAGCGTTCCTCCCTCACTAGAAACGCGGATTCTCAAGGACCAAATCCAATGAAACCAGTGGCGGATTAACCATACCCCGGGTCCTTATGAAAATGTTCTGAACAATTAGGCTTAAGCCTACTCAACCTATTGGTTAATCCGCCTCTGAATGAAACTTTGCATACATTTTGAGTTTCCTACTTACGACCTCAGATATTTCAGATTGAAGTTCTATTGTGAAGTCTACGGCATAATAATAACTTCTGGTAACAGCTATTATTATTATTACCAGAAGTTAATAAAATGCTACGATCCTGGTACCATATCATACATGTATGCTATTATAGCATATGGTACCATCATCGCATATTTCGAATAGAAAAATCAATTGCTTTTTTTATCACATCACGTAAAGAAACAGCGACCGTTAAAGAGCTACAAAAATGTCGTGGGGAAAACATGGCGGAACATTCTAAAACTTCACCCTGACACGGAAGTTGGTACCTGTGTCGTTGAACTAGATCATGCCACAGTTTTCTTTTTTCCACGGTGTCACGATCACGATACAGTTTGAGCATATTCTGCCTTTTAGGTTTCCGCACGCCACTTTTGTTGTCCAAACGTTTTGAGATTGGGTTTAAACCCCTTGCCTTCTGAGGTACATACCCTTACATACAGTCTAGTGCCCACGGTATTTAGGTGTGGGGAAGAACAGGGGCCTTTTTCTAAAGCTTAACCTTGGGGTCCGAGTGGGAGTTACTCCGCTACTAGTTTAGGAGCCCGGTGGTATCACTGGCAGTAGCCGATTAACTATTTTCCGAGTCTCTCTAGATTTGAGATTTATTTGGGCCCCACTGCCTATTCTACTTTTAGCATCGTTTAGGGCTCCTGCCTTTTGGTAAGGTCCGCGTAAGTCTACTCAGCCTATTGGTTAATCCGTCACTGATCGCAGGCCCTTACTAAAGCTCAAACTGCCCTGGACCCCGGGTGAAAATTAATCTCACTGCAGCACTCACTTGAACCACACCAATGTTCAGTCTCATCTTTGTAAAGTGTAAGCGATAATTATAGAAATAGAGTAATAAGACAGTTTGCGTTCTTGGAAACTAGTAACGGGACCAAGTGGCTAGAGATTCAAACCGAAAGAGTAAAACCAGAAGAGGTCTCAATGTTTCGACAACCCCAATTATTGGGCAACTTTCAATGAAAAACATATTTCGCAATTTTACGTCGTAGGATAATCACAGATGTTCGTTTGATCAATAAATCATTAAATTTTCACGTACCACGTTCTGCTTTTAGATTACTCATTATTTATTGAAATGGTCACAGGTGTTAGTTTCAATTTTACACAAGAGTAAAGTTGTTTATTACAACACCGGGGAAACATTTCAACGGAAAAGTTTCTTGTTTTATAAAATATTTGTCATTGAAAAATGGGAATTTATTAAAATTTTAAGTTTTCAATTAGTTTTAACATTGCCTGTTAGATCACCTAGTAAAATCAATCTTCGTAAAACTGTAAAGATCTTTTCCAGTAGAGAGGAAATATTCTGAATGATTACGATTTTCGTCAAAATGTTATCCGTTTATGCCAATTGTTTTAATCAATTATGGCAGAAACGAACGCTTGCGGCGGGTTTCATATCAGCTAAAAAAGTCAGCTAGGCTAGGTTAATAACCAAAGCCACCTTAGGCCTAAGTCGTCAAGCGACTTTTGAAGCCATTAATATTTAATGTCACACGCGTAAAATTAGTTTCAATCTACTGTTACAGAGGGTAAAGAAAGATAGAAATGCTTTGACACCACTGCTAGTAACAACATGACGATCTGGAGAATGGTGATCGCGACCCTCAACAATTTTTATGATCGAAAACTTGTTTGCCCGTGATCTAGTGCTTAACATAACCCAGATGATATTTATTTCATGATAATAATAATCAGCTAGGCTATAATACCCAAAGCACTACCTTAGGCCTAAGTTATATAATGACTTTTAATGCCATTAATCCCGGTGGCCGAGTTAAACTGCCCTTCATTCCACGCGAACCAACCGCTTCTATACACGTACTATTACTCGGGTAGAAACTCCCTTAAGCCAGTGAGAAGAGAACTTGCAAACTCAACGCAGAAGGAGTAGCTCCGAGTTTTCGAAACCTTCAGAAGTCTATAAGAATAATTCCCGCCTCGTTAAAAACCACGAACAGCCAAGTTTCGTCAGAAGCTATAGAACTACAGCTCCCAAGATAAGATTACTATAGTCCATATTACAATAAATCAAATCAGTGGCGTAGCGAATTGATGTGGGGCCCAGGTTTGAACGCGAAAAAGGGGCCCCACCCTACGTGATTTTAAAACGCACCCATAAAGGTCAACTTAAACAAGTTCAGGCTATTACTAAATTCTAAACGGTTAAGATTTTAGGTAATTTGGTTAAAATTATGACTGCAAATTTACCAATTCATAAAATTATGACGCAAAGCCCATGCAACATCACTTGCATATCCCTTTAATAATTATATACGTTGCCAGACGATGGGACGAAAGATACAAAATGTAGTTTTTTAAGATCAATTCTTACCCTCGACTTCACATGACAAAGTGAGTTTAGTTCAGACACATTTTACATTTTCATGTACCCTGCTTTACCTAAAGCTTTAGTAATTTTTTCAAGGTCCAACCTAGGCCTAGAAACGTAAACACAATAACACAAACACACACCTAATTTAATTAAGGCAGCTGTTCTAGCTACGAGCTATAATTTGTACACTTATTAAATTCATGTATCCCACTTTACTTTAAATTTGAAGATATCTTATAAAACATAAAAACAATGACTTAAGTCTGAAGTTCAATAAGAAACAATTTTTGAAAACTATTTAATCATGGACACTGTATCTCTAACCGGACGGGAAAAGCAGCCTAAAAGAGGTGCCCCCCACTTGTCGTTTGCGTCCTACTTCGTATTAACTGAAATAGTCGGCCGTACTCGATTCGCAGGGCCGTCAAGGTCATTCGAAAGAATGTACACCCCCCATTTCAAACGGAACGTTTTGTCGACCACGTGACGAATTATATGGCCTTGACAGCCCGAAACTTTCAAAATTCTTGAACCTCCCCCCCCCCTTTACAGAGAGACGGTGGCGGCGGCAGATGATTTTGTATGGTGGAAGCTACAGCTTTTCCCGTCCGGTTAGAGAAAGTGTCCATGATTTAATTGTGCAGGAAAAGCTGAATATTTCATTGTTTGTTATAGCTTTCTACTGTAATATTATCCAGCTTTGAAATAAAATTAAATTTATAGAATAATATATTTCCTGTGAAAATGATTGAATTTAGGATTTGAGGCTAAATAAGTTAATATTTAGAAATGATTTAAAAAAAACCTTATTGTCATTTAAGATTCAGAGCATCTTTTTTTGTTAGAGTAGATGGGACGATAGGGTCCGCTAACCGCTATGCGATTAATCAGCGATGAGATATGTGTAAAGGCCACGCCAACGGGGGGATACGTGGGGACAAGGGTGGGGACCGCCGTGGCGGAAGTGTTCCGAAAAAACCCGTTGGGGGCAGCCTTGGAAATAAGGTTTTTTTTAAACTGGTCCTTATGACTAGTGACCCCCTAGCATATGAATTATTAAACTGGTCCTTATGACCAGTGACCCCCTAGCTTATGAATTATAAAACTGGTCTTATATAAAATGTTCTAATGTCATTTATAAGCCTAAAAAAACATATACTACATGTTTAGAAGTTAGATTATGTTGGTAACTTTAACTTTACACGTATTCAAAATAGTTAACTTTATTTTACGAGTACCACAAGAATAGTACAATATAGTACTATCTCACCTAAGACTATAGCCTAGAAGACCCTCGTAATTTACCGTATTATCTCTCTTTCCCTAGGCCTCGTAACTCCAGAGTCCCCGGCCCGTTACCGCGTAGCCTACCGTACTCGGGGAAAGCGAGACTAGAGGATTGAGGGTTTGAGGCCAGAGGGGGGTTAGACAGTTCGACTCGTTCGAGGGATGCGAGCGAAAGGACTCTACATAAAACATCGACGTGCGACCGCGGCGGTAGTAAGCGGAGTCGCTGTACATAGAAATCCAGTGAATAGGGAAATCAAAATTGATATAAACCTTGAAATAATAGGTCATCTCTTATTATTTGGAATTATTAAACTGGTCACCTTCTGTTTTTTTGTTATTATTTCGAATTAATAAACTGGACACGGTGACCAGTGACCCCCCAAATTTTGAATAAATAAACTGGTCTGAGCAATTAATTAACTAGTCTTTGACCACCTGACCACCGTTATTTCCCAGGCTGGTTGGGGGATCGGTGGTCGTCCTCAAACGGCCATCCACAAATTCTGCCTCCCAGACGCAAGCGATTACAGGAGTACGCCAATACTCCCGGCCTCGGGTGCAATTAACCTGGTTGAAATTTTCATTTCACTAGGAGTGTAGGTGATGCAGCGGTGATGGAAATTTGACGTCTGCTAAAAGCATTGAGCTGGGAATATTAATCTAGAGGTCCAATCCGGACTTCGGATTTCGGTATTTCGCGAAACAAGTTTTGAAAAACACGAATGTGTCGTGACTGCCGTCTGCTCTAAACTGACGTGAAAACTTTATCATTCTACCCGTGTGGCCATCTATAGCATCTGCCGGCAAAAAGATTTAAGATCACCACATTAAAAAGCGGATGGCGCCAAAAGTCAAATGATAAATGTTCTCGTCATTTTAGGGCAGTCGGCACATTCGTAATTTTAAAAAACTTGTTTCGCGTGGAGCAGATTTGATTGGATCTCTAGATTAATATTCGCAGCTCAATGGCTAAACTACTGCTTTGAAATTCATAGGCCGTTGAAGCCATTTATTTTTTAATTATAAGCTTTTATTTAAGATGAAATTATGGAATACTTGAAATTATTATTTTTACCTTATTTTTTTGCCACCTGCAGTGACTCCCACGCGGGCCACCACTTCTGGTTCGCGATCGCGCCCCCAATTAAACGGTCGGGGGCCCAGGGTAACTAGCTGTCTGGCAAACCCCGTGTACGCTACGCCACTGAATCAAATAAAGCAAAATCCTGGCTAGGCCACTGCCATGAGCGTTTTAAAAGCAGTGGCGACATCACCCGTTGTAGCGTAAGGGAGCGTCCCTTAATTACGTGAGTCAATTTAAGCGATTTTTCGAGATGTCGTGAGATTTGGCTCGACCCCCTCGCTCCCCCCTAATATCACGTGAGATTTTTCAAAGTGCGTATTTTTAGTGTAAATACGTTAATCTGTGTTTGATTTCGTTGGATTTATTTAAAAAACATAATTTGCTTGATTATTTATATTAAAGAGTCAAGACAAGTTAAGACTAGTATTTTAGACAGAACGTAGTCTAGAATCACAGTGATAAAATCGAACAATAAAATACTTAAATTTTAACTATTAAGGAACTACTAAAATTCGTAAACTGGTGCGGGACTACGGTGATTTTTAATATCGCGAAATTAGTGGAAACGGATTTGAAAACAAAACAACTTTTAATTGAACTTAAAGATTATGAAAATTGAATATAGTACAGTCGTGGCAGCCACAATTTTTGGCGATCACTGGCAAAGATGTTGTACGTGAGAGGAGTAGAGTCCTTCCGGAGAGAGAAGATTTTTGGCACGTAAAGTATTGGTATTGTTTATGGTCCTCTGGTAACTCGAGTTGGGGGAGATGGCATCGTTTTCTCGGATAAGACAAGACGAACAAGTATCTTTTCCTCGAAATGGTTATATAATGGCGAAATTCCAAAATTAACGCCAGAGGTCCCTAGCTTTAGACTGTCCAGTTCCCTGAAGTACCCATGGAAAGAAAAGCGAGGCTAGAGAATCCCACTAGCGAGGCTAGCGACAACGCTTATACAACAATAGGAAGAGAAAGGATACAATTTAAACAAGTCGGCCCACACCGTAATATTAGTTCCACATCAGTGTATTCGAGTGGGCAAACCCATCCAACCTTAGTAGACACAGGTAGGCAAACTAATATAAAATCTGTTGAGGCTACGTGATTTCTTATCGTTTGATATATAAATTGCCATCCTAAGTTAAAGAGTGGATGCCGCCCACCATCAGGAGACCCGGGTGGGCAAACTGATATAAAAGCTGTTGAGCCCATGTGATTTCCTATTGTTTGATATATAATTTACCATCATATGTTAAAGAGTGGGCACCGCCCACCCTCAGGATACACGGGTGGGCAAACCAATACAAAAACTGTTGAGGTCATGTGATTTCCTATCGTTAGATATATAAAATACCATCCTAAGTTGAAGGATTAAAACTTGGGCGCCACCCACCCTCAGGATACGCGGGTGGGCAAAGCAATACAAAACCTGTTGAGGCCATGTGATTTCCTATCGTTTGATATATAATTTACCATCATATGTTAAAGATTCCCGGGTGGGCAACCCAAGTTAACCAATACAAAAGCTGTTAAGGCCATGTGATTTCCTATAATTAGATAGACGGAAAGTATCAAAGGTGAAATAGGTAAGCAAAACACGACGAACATAATTCTTTTAAATTATTGAAATTAGTGGAAATATGATTTAAAGAAATTCTTAAACTGGGATTCAAAATATCTGTTTGAAACAGATCGACGCGGAAAGTGAAAAAGTGTATAGCTGAAGCGGATTTTGACGATTTTCACCCGCTACCAGCGAGCATGAAAATGGGGCTTAAAGCCTACAAGTTCAATGCCATGTTAGAATGAAACGGAATAGGCGCTAGCATAAATTCTTCATGTCTTGTTCAACTTGTTAAAATGTAGCGTAAAAGGCTCGTGCGTTTTTTTATAATTCAGGGAGCACGCGCGAAATCGCTCGAGCCCGTTTACGCTAAAATTCCAAGACGCACGTGGAACCTTTTAACAAGTTGAATAAGACATAAATAGAGTTTATGCTAGCGTCTATTGGACAAAAGTTAGATTATCCCCTCCTATCACGAAAACGTATAGGGAAAACTTACAATCTATAAGACTACAAATCTCACCTACAAGATTTCGTGGGGTAGCTCAACCTGTCTAATTAATAAAGATTTTTAAAAGTAAATTTAATTTAGGGGCGTCTGAAAAATCTGCTCTTCCATATCTACTTCTCACGCGTAATTTCGTAAATTTCAACCTCCATAGCTCTTAATGGAAGTTAGCGAGTTCTTACTGCCATCTATCGATAATGTAAAGAAAGTTGAGAGTAAAATAAATACGAACAAATTTTGGTTATTTACGTGATCATTTGACAATTTTCAATACATTGTGAAGTTTAGTTGACGCTGGTCATTGAAACGGTTTTCCCTTTTCTTTAAAGGTAGCCAGATATTAGTTGCTTATTTCCGGGTTTGTTGGTTTGTCGGAATTTCGGAAGGTGCCAAGTCAACGGCGACCAATAAAATACCCCTTTCAATAGACCTTTCAGTGTTTATAGTGGCACCATTTTAGGGGTAAGAGGAAATCCTCCTTTTCACACCAGACCTACAGCATGCTATTATCTTTTTGTTTTCAAAACGCTGTTAATATAATTTAAAACGTTCGCCACTCATTTCTCAATTTTAATACTGTGAGTTGTCGAATCTACCGTTAATTCTACAAACTTATTAAATAGATGATTGTTTTATTATATCATTATATCTAAAATGGAAATACCTCATAAATATATGAAAAAATTCTTTTCACGTAATTCTCTAGCGTATAAATTTTAAAGATTAAAAAGTTTGAAATCTCTACGTGAAACAGCGTTTGAATTTTAGATAGTTTCGTTCTGTTCATACCTTTGGATCTGGAAAATGACGAAGTTTTATTGATTAAATACAACTAGGAAATGGGAAGAAGCAACATGGTATACCGTGACAAGATTGAACAAATATTTTCAAACTCTGATGAGACAATTTAATCATTGTCAAGGGTCTTGAGACAAAATAAGTTGATCTTTTGTAAACTTGTCTGAATGCCCGTCTTACAATGTAGTTGAATCTGTAACGCAACAAATAATGCCTAGCTACTGGAAGTTATTTGTAGAAACGGGTTGTTCACTAGGGGTTTTTAATATTCTGTTCTAAACAAGGTTAATCCAATAATTTGAGATTAAACTGATTGCATGGATTGTCCTGCCTGATGTAGTTTTTTTTTAACGCTATAGTTAAGATTCACAATTTAACCGGCTATATACTTTTACGTTTTTAAACTTTATCTTTTGAAATTTTTGATAAATTAAATTGAAGCACGCCATGGCGGTAACGAAATTGTTCTCGTGCCACTCACGTGTTCATGATTCCAATCTGCCGGTTCTAGTTTTACAAAAGAAAACTTCACGACAAAGAAAATGCCTTTGGTAGAAGATGATATATTTGTTTTATTTCGAATACTGTACTTTGAATCACATTCGACTGATATCCATCTTAGGTTCTATCTGTGTTGAAACTTTCAAAACGTTTGACCACAGTTAAGCAGATTCATCATTCCGTCCGGTAATGATTTGCGAAATGATTCTTAAAGAAACTTAACTTAAAGGCCCGAATGCGATGGTGGGTCTAAAACTGAAAGCGTTAATTTCGCGCCGCCCAGGAAGTAGTCTGTCACCAAAAGTAACAAATCTGGGGTAAGTATTTCCACCGTGAAACCCATCCAGTAGCGGAATCGACCCATTTACACGAATAGTGGCGAAACTCGATTGACATTGGAAATCCATCAACTGGCTGGGCTAAAATGAAGACCCGTCGAGAATCGAGAACAATTGAAGGCGAAATATAATTAAAATTATCGCGCGCGAACTGTCTCGGCTCTAATGGAGTTATTTGGAGCTTTTCGGAAGACGTCACGCGGTAAAAACCCGTTGTCTAAATAATCAGCTCCACCTTTGGGTCGTTCCCCACAGCGCTTTTCTGGGTCATTTAATCCTCGAGAAGCGGCCAAAAAAGAAAAGGCGCCGTATCCCGAAGCTGCTGTTCACCGAATTTCGTTGGTGGCGTTCCATTTCCATGAGTATAAAGTTGTCGCGATTGAGTTTACCCTCTCCAATTTCGCAGCTTTCTCCGATTCGAGCGCTTCGAAAACCCCCGAAAAAGCTGAGATCCAAGCCCCCCTCTCAGCTCCGCCGCGGTTCCTAAATACCGGTTAGTGGGAATTTTCGTTAATAAGTGCCCCCTTCGTTCGCGTTATTAATAATTCTCGTTTAAACGGTTCTCGAAGCTCAACGTGTTCCGAGCGCCCGCCGTGTCTTAGTCGCGTACAGGAGCTGCTCACGAAAAGAGGCGACACACATTCTATCGGGAGAGAAAAATATCCGTTTTCTTCCTTCCTCGGCAGGGGCGAAACGTGGTCGAATTTGTTATTTCGACTTTCCGAACCGCTTCGAAACGGTGACGAGGTTCCTGTTCAGCATCCTTTTTGGACACCACCGTCGATACGAAATGGTAAGAGTTTCGCCTACTTTCTCTTTTCGTCGGAACGAATCGCTGTCCCTTTTTTTAATACGCTTTTTTTACATTTTTATAAAAATCAGCCATAGGCGAAATATCTTTCGTAATAAAACGGGGAAGTTAAATATTTATTAAGCTCGACTTCCAACTGCTTAAAATTCCTCGAATAAACGTTGGGTAGAACGTTTCAAGAATTTTAAAACCGTTAAAGTGCCTATAAAATTGGCAGTTTTAAAAAGTTGTTCGAATTACGTAAAAAAAATTAACATTCTTCTAAAAATGCGAACAAGAATTTACGTATTTTTATTGGTATTTGGAAGCGTACACGGCTCGTCGAACAAGTCCTAGATCGAACGAGTTTTATTTTATTTTATTACGATATATTTTTCAATTGAATCGATTTTCTTTAACGATAGCGTCACGCTGGTAGCGTTTAAATAACACGCGCGATGAGGCGATTTTATAAAACTAGCGAACGAAAAACTATAAGCTCGTAATATATAATTTATTTTTTTTCTTCTAAAATTGCGTGGTAACTCCGTATAATGTTATTTAAAACGGTTCAAAATATTTTTTCTAAGCGCGCCTAGAATATTGACGCAGCGTCTGATAGTCTTGGAGGAAAATTGTATCTTGACTAAACTGGCGAGGGCCCCATTATTCCGAGAGATCTATTAGCGCTTGAGCTATAAATATATGAAAATGAGAACGCCTCTGGGCCTCCTTAGCCGACTTTCATACCAAATCGATTTTTCGTAAATTTATATAATACTCACTTTTACATTTTGACTGAAAAAACAATAGATTTTTTAAATAAATCATTTTATTATTGCTATAATGATGTGATTGGTAATACAAACTAAAAATTATTTTAATCATAATTAAATTTAATTACTACTTGGTTGTTAATTGCTGTTTGAGTTAAAAATATTTTTATTTTCATAATCTTCGTTAAATTTAATTACTAATTGGTTATTACTTGCTATCTGAGTTAAAAAAATATATTTTATTTTATTAATCTTAATTAAGTTTAATTACTAGTTGGTTAGTTAAAACAATTTTATTTGGTTTCATAATTTTAATTAAATTTAATTACTATTTGGTTGCCAATTGCTATTTGTTGTAATTTTTTTAGTTTCATAACTGCTCCATGATTTAAATTAATTATTTTAATAAAAAATTACTAAAATCAGTCAAAACTGTGCTTACTATTATCAGCGATTAACGTACACGACCTAAATTATTACGAAAACGTTTATTGCAATATTCTTATTAAATCTTCGTTAATATTTAAAGTTTTTAAACTGGGGTATCGTAAGATATGAATTATAAAAATGCCCCAGGATCTATTTTCATAATTTTATTGGCCTTAATTCGCCGTCGACGCTTTTTCGGAAATGTAATATCCTGTTATATATATATATAAAAATTATATTGGGAAATTTATGGTAATGAATTATGCAATGAAGTTGTTGAGATATGTCTGGAACGAATTTTTACGGGTTTAGCACTAATGAACTCTTTTCTCGCGTGCTTTATGAGCGAACTTGTTTAAAATCTTTCGCAGGTCGACGTGGAATATTTAATTAATTAATTTTTAGAAATGCTCAAGTTTGAAATGATAAATTTTCAATTGACGCGTTAGCACTCGCTATTGTAGGCACAATTAATTAATTACTTATTAATCTTATTATTATTTAATTGTTTAAGTGTTTGTCACGATTATTAAATGCCACGTTTTTTAAATATTTACAATCATAAAATACAAAAATGTAGAGACAATGTAGGGCGCGGTGTTCGGGGGTCTTACAGCGATACATCAAGTTCTGGATTTCTTTTTACCATTTAAAACTGAAAAAGACATGATTAATTTCAAATCAAGGACATTCAGGGGGGGGGGGCAGAGGAACGTAATAGCCTTGGCCCTACAACTCGAGGTTTCACTGGGTTCCCTTCAATGTTTCGTACGTTGAAAATTAGGCTTTAGTATTGGTGATTGTCCTCGATTTCTGAATAACGGCTTGGCGCAGTTGATAAAAGAGGTTAAGAACGCGAAATAGGTCTAAAGTGGACGTCGGGGATATCAGTCTTTTTTTAGTGCATTTGCTGAACCTTGTGACTACTAACTCTACACGTATTAGGCTTAAGAAATGCTTTGATCAAGTCTGATACGCTCAACGTATTCTCTAGTCGTATACATATATTTGAAAAGTGTGACGGGGTCGGTACATCAACATCACTCACTCAGCGTGCAGCCCACATGAGAAAAACTATTTAAAATATCGTTGGCGCCGTCGGTAAATTTTATTTGGGAAATTTTATGGACGATTTAAAATAAATATCCGGTTTTGCGGAATGTAAATCAATTAACATAATTTCATTAAACATAATTGGTATTTTTAACTTACGACTCAGATAACCTATATGCGAATGGAATAATATTTAAATAGGAAACAACCTTACATAATTAACTTTTAATATAGCTTAATTTCCACTTGGGCGCGTAATAATACATTTTTCTTTACTTGTGTAAAAATATTTGAACGTGCCAAAGTTCAGTGAAGCGCCGTTTCACGTAGTGGAAACTAAGCATTAGGCTGAGTTTCAATAGGGTAAAAACGAGTCAATGCAAAAATAAATTAAGCCTTGCGCTTAGTTTCCATTACAGCGCGTAGTAATGCATTTTTCTTTACGCGGCTGCTTAGTTCTCAGTAGTAACGGTTCTTCACTCAACTTTAGGACATATAAAAATTTTAATGTACCAATTTCATTATGATGCGCGCTAATGGAAACTAATGCTTAATATATTTTTGCGTTAACCCATTTTTGCCTAACTTAAAACCAGCCTTAAGCCCGCAAAATAAAACCAATGCAGGAAAATCGCGTAAAAGATATCGAGAAGATTTTACAAGAAGCCGTGTTTTTTTTTCAAATTTGGCATTTTAGATAAACCTTTTCTAGAAACAGCTACATGTATTTGAGATAAAAAGTCGTTAGGGAAATCTTGAAACAGTTTTCAAGCTTGTCTTGAGTGGGAATATCGGACTATACGTTTTAAAGAGAAAATGACGGAGAAATAAGAAATTTATCAAATACTACAGACTGGAGGATAGGAGGCCAACAAAGACTATTACGTTGATCAGTCCGTTCTCGAGAAGGATAATACGCGTTTTTAACATCGAGAGTTAGATACTTCCATCTGAGGGGGGTTTGTTATAGACTTCTGATTTGAAGTATGGTAACCCAAATACCACTTAGTTCTGAAGAAGTAATATTTGAGGTCGCAAAAATATCAGAACCTTTAGACTTTTTTCTGTGAGGGGTAGAAATCAAAGCAAAATTCAATCCATTTCACTGTCGCTACAATCGATTTCTGACCATCTCGTGTTACGATAATCTATCGGAATTCTCATAGGCGCTTCTCGACTTGACCCGAAATCACAAACGTACATTTAGGCCACGACTACCATGTCAAAAAAAAACCGGAAACAATTACTCCTGAAAGTATGTGGAAGTAGATGACATTTCCTACTAAGGAAGTATCAAAATAAATTTGACAGAACCCCACTGTATAGTTTTCAGAATACTTAATACTAGCTTTAATAGCTTTCCAAATGACCAAAAGGGTTTCGTCAGGGTTTAATTAGTTAGAAAGACTAAATAAAAACGTCCAGTCATTACGGCTAGCAAACGTGCTGCGATCCCTAAATTCAATGCTGAACTATTAATTACAAAAGCTATTGGTAATCTTGTAAAGGTCGCCTGCTAAATTCTGGTACAACTAATAGCCATAGTGTGCTTACAAATTTACGTCTACTATGAAAGGAATTTACAGTAGGTGGAATTGCAAGTATATTCTTACCAACCTAGGGTGGGAATGGCTTATTCTAGGAACCGATTTTTCCACAAAAGGTACATTTTGGAACACGCTCTAGAAGTCTTAATTATTAATTTGCACGCGTTCTAAAATTTTCGCCAAATTTGGTCTGGAACCTATTATCGCTGCTCTAGAAAAAAAATTGGATAAAATTATCATAAATGGGAGTTTAATATCATTTTTTTTTGTAAGCTAATATCATTTCAATTAGGTTCTGGATAATTTATTTTCCTTAACGCTTTATTATCGGGTTAAAAAAAATCGTAACAGTTTCTAATGAATTTTGCGTTGATATTTCCCATAATATAGATTGATTCGTACTAAATTACTAAATAACTGATTGTAATAATTGACTAAAATAACTATTTCAGTAGATTATTGACTGTATAATTTTAATAGTACTCAAATTATTAAGTTTATAAAATTACTTAATAATGAATTTTAATTTAATTATTTATTAATAATTTTCATATTACTATATTACAGTGAAATAAAACTTTTATACTTTAACAATTCAAAAAATTACTTCAGTAAATTCTGAAATTTCAATAACCCAAAAAGCTGCAGAGGTAGAATTTTGGTATAACTACAGAATTACACCAGAAACGTGTACCAATAATAACGGTAACTGAGAATAAGAGCTGTCCGTCTGGTTTTTTACGCGATAAAAAGCACGCCTTTTATCTTTGGCCAGCTAAAGGGGGACGAAAACTCGTTTCCCCTCGTAGTGGAAGACACTCTTCCGGTTGGCGGATAATATCGTCCTTAAATCATGAAAGTAGAAGCTATTGTGGCTATTACTGATAAGCTACAGCCCCAACTATCGTGGTGCATAGCCAACAGTAAATTACACCGTAAACTTGACACACGTTACTCAAGCCTTACTAGACCCTTAGCACTTTAGCCGCTCACATTGCTTACTCATAAAATCGACCACTGACAAAACCTGATTTATTTGTTAAAAAATCTATGTCAAATAGTAAACGTGCGTGAATCTAAATTTAATATTTATAGGATTGTATCACGCTGTACTAGTTAATCCAATTGATTTTATTCCAAAAAGTGGTAACAGTTCATTAAGATTTTCACTATAGACTTCTCAATATATAAAATCTAGTTTTTTGTCTTTTAAATTAATAAAACATCGAGCTTAGCTACGCTTAGAAATATCAATAATATTTGAATACCTATTTATAATACTCGACCAGTTTTACCTTGTTTTGGGGATTTACCATTTGAAAATTACCTGTATACGTTTCCTCTCTATTTCTCGTGTTTATAATTCAATCAATCAAATCATTGAAGAAGAAATTGAAAGGGAATTTTTATTTTCAATAATATAAACAAACCGGAATGAAACGTTTTGGAAAAATAAACGTTTATAATTTTCACTTTTGGCGTTTTCTTCGCGATATTTATGAAAACGTGCGGACGTAAATATTTTTTTCTTCTTCAACTTTAATGGATATACGTAACGAGTATAATGGGTCGAACGCTTCTGAGTAGAACTTTGAGAGAAAAGAGAAAAAACATTTCGCTATTATATTGACTGGATATACAACTTTCCGTATTTTAGGTCGTGCTAGAAACCAGTTCCCCTTTCGAATGAGAATAGATCTGCTTCGGGGAAGATGTAAATTAGAAAGAAGCCTTCACTTTTGCTAAAAACATTCGGGTATTTCCTCGTTTAAGAAAGTCGTTTTCTCTCGAAAGCGACACGCTACAACACGTTTCATCCGAAAACTCGTTTTTTCCCAATACGACGAAGTTTCATTTGAATATTTTTTGGCGCAAACGAGTTCCGTTATAAATCTCCCGTTATTCTCTTTATTCTCCCTTTTCGATTTCGCGCAATTTACGTTAAACGCTTTTTTTTTAAAACTTCGTATTGTTTTCGAGGCTACACTCTTAATCCGGTATTGTACAATAAGAAACGAAAAATCTCGTACGATTTTTAGTAAAGATAAGGTTAACTAGTTCCACGAGTGCGTTTCCGCCGGTCGCAAACGTGAAAATATATAGGTTAAATAGGCTGAAGGCCATACCCTTAATTTCAAAGTAGACTTCGGACCGCTTTTACGGTGTCGAGGCCTCGTTGTGAATATCCGGGTTTCCCTACAGATAGTGCGCCTCTTTGTTCGCTAATCGGCTATTTCGTCCGCATACCGGTACTAATTAAGAAACGTTGCCATTAATAATTTAAGCTTGTGGATACGGGACCGCGCTAATTATCAAAAACCTTCGTATCTGTGTTGAAAGGTAGCTACCCGAGATATTCCAGGGTTATTATGGCCTGCTACTACTTCGACTTGTGACAGGAATCTCATACAAATATTTCTTAAGTATGAGCTGTTTAAACAATTCTTAATTAGACGAATTATCGACCACTACGATCGTTTTCACCGAAAAGTGTAAATATGGTTAGGCACCCTGCAACTAGCTACTTCACGTAGGGCTCGTTGCCTAATAATAATATTTATCATATTTGTAACTTTACATAGATTTCACAAATTACTCGACACAAAGAGTTAAGAACATTGTCGTGGGCCAACATTGGAACTCCAAATATGGTTTAGAAACTTGGGGAAATCATTCGGCTATTTCCTCATTAATGCCAATCTTACAGGTTATACGCTAGGCTCTCGATGGCCCATATTTAGATTGATTGAAAATTGACGTGGGTGCTCAGGACAATTACCACGGCGAGTAATGAACACGGAATTTCCCAATAAAGCCGCGATTATACATAGTTAAAGGAGATCTTTTTTTTGGATCACGTCTCGGGAATCAAGGAGGCGACAACTAATTAGAATGCACTCGAGATCAGGGCGCAAAAAAATGGGCGAATACGCCTTTACAGAAATGGAACAAAAACCTTTGGAAAGTGTTAAATAACTTTGAAAGGGAAAATGCAATTAACGTGGGTGCGTTCTTGTAGTGTTGCATTTTTTAGCACAAATTGCGTATTCACTGTATTAGTTCAATATAACTACCGTGTTTGCATTTATGGGTGTCAAAATTTGGATAACGACTATGTAGAGAAGAGCCTTGTCCGCTCGAGATACGTGTGACACATTTCGCGGTATACAAATATAGGGCCACGGAATCCTTTGAATGTAGAGGGAGGACGTGTTTCTGTTGAGGAGGGGGAAGGTATGCCGGAGTCACGTGACGGAAGGTGAGGAGCTACTTGAAATTAATCCCGAATTTTTCAAACGATTCTGTGGACCTTTCGTGTGACTGCAAATTTCATTAAAGTTATTGAGTGTAGTGCATTAAACTACAAGATTTTCTGAATTTCAGATCTTATTTCTGTTAGAAATATTGTAAATAACGAAAATTTTACTCTTTTACAGTATTGTAATAAACGTAACACTATAGCGTTACACATTTCAAAAAACTCTGGGTGACATATTGCAACCATAGTTTGATTTTGCGCAACACCAACTGAAAGAGTAGCGCTAATGTAACCAATAAATATGTTTGAAAACCTTAAGAAACAACACGATATATGATTGGCGTTTTACAGAATCGATTTAAAAAATGTTTAGGCATCCCAAACGTTTCAGCCTATTACTTGCAAATCATATTTTTGTCTCCGCCCTGTCTTCGAAGTTGACTCTTTGTCTTGTGTGCCGCCGTAGTGCCCAGCGGAACGGCGGGGTACAAATACATAACCTTATGTCTTCGAAGTTTGAAGTTTTTTAGCGCGTTGGTGCTATAACTTTAAATGGGAGTGTACCATTAGGGACGAATAGAGAAGTTTATCGCCAATTGCGAGTGTAATTTAAACATAAATTACTGAGATTATTTGGCGATTGCGGTTAATTCCCGTGCAATTTTGTCGTGATAGAGTATTATGTTAGGCGTATTAATAAATCAAAGCGAGTTTTTATCCACTCCAAACTATAAATGAAATAGTTTTGAATGAGAAGTATTTACTCGGAAAGCTATTGAGCTCTCTACAGCGATCGTTTCTTTGAATTGGGGCGTGGTTGCTGACTTAATCACTATATTAGCTTTCCTTGGCTTATTTGTTTTACAAAAGATCACGCGAAAAGGAAAACAACTTAGATGGGCGTGTTTCTATTAACCAATTCGTGCTCCTATTAACCAGATAAAAGGGTGGCTTGCACGGGCCAAACACATCACTTTATGACTGCGATTTTGTTTGGAATTTATGCGTTTGGCTTTTTCCTTCATTGTGCACATTGAAGTATAGTTCTCAATTATACCCTTTTGAGTTTCTTCTACGTTGCGTAATTTTTGCGTTCTACAAAAACGGTGTGTGTAAAATTTGTGTCGGTGAAAATACGATAGGCATGATTATGTTTGGCTGAGCGTCAAGTTAATTGGTGTGAATTCTTGCAATAACCCGATTTAAGTTCCAAACTAAATGAATGGAGCCCAAGAAATCGCAGCAACTTGACGCACTCTTGGTCATAAATTTTATTAAAAAGTATCGGAGAGGTTAGACAAAGTCACAAAAGCTTCAAAATTAAATTCTGCCAAGTTACTTGGACAAAACGGTAGAAATGCACTGTTCATGCTGAACCATTTGTTGCTTAAAACGTTTTTAATAATAACGGTTATTTAAAAAAAAATCTAGCTGGGAGTCACAAACACATTCACCACAAAAGGGGAGCCCAATAAAAAACATGGAAATATTGTGATACATTTTTCCTTGGATAGAATCATGGGCTCATGCTGGCAAATTTGCCGGGAGCTTCCAATCTATTCATTCCTGGGCGCGTATTTTGCAGCCTGGGAAGCCGCGAAATTAAAGTCTCACACCCTTTAGCTATATTGGTTATTTTTTTTCTTCTAAATTGTCGTATTTCGGCTTTAAGTATTTTAGAAGTTGAAATACTTGTCCCATAGCGAGACGACATTGTAATCTAAAATGCGTAAGGGAGAGAGACGTTCCTTGGATCATCTCTTTAACACTCTTTCAAAGCTATTTTGAATAATTCAACATTCCTTACGATATCTTACTGTTATCTATTCTAGTATTATAAAAAAAATCACTCTTTTCAAGTTTTAAAAAGAGCAGTTACGTCAGATATCATAACTGATTAACCTTATTTCTTATATGAAAACGCTCTTTAAAAAGCCCTCCATCATTTAGGTTTTTATATATTTCTCGATATATATTCAAGGTTTTGAAAACCGAAAAACCAGTTTAACTTTCATGTTCTTTTTATAATTACAGATAATTGTGAATGATTTAATTGAAATTTGATAATACGTTTCGAGAGAAAAAAAATCCGATATGAAAACGAACGCGTAATGTAGTTCGACTTTGCTCTAATGGCGAGTAGGAGGTTCTAGGAAAAGACGATGAATTAACCCAGTATACACAGAAATCGCTATTGGAATGTGGTTAGCTAATATTTTACTTTCATTTTGCAGAACTCGTCTGGTCTGGCTAGAAACGTGTCGCGTTTTATCTTGTTCAGGGTCGTCTACAACGAACTGCGGGAGGGAGCCCGCGGATCTAGGATGAAAGACAGAATGTTGAAAAACAAGTTTCGAGCCAAAACTAATGGCTAAATCCCCCGCGCTAACCCCCCTATCTACTTCTCTTGCGGAATCACTAATTAAAACGGCATGAATGTAATTACGGATAATTAAAGAGTTACGTGCGACTGACGAAGTGTATCTCGATAAAGATTAACATGTTTACATTAGAAAATATCACAACCCCGAAACCAATTAATTCGATTCCCGACTGATTGGGATTGAAACCTTTTTAATTAAGTGTAATTTTGCAAATAATGGGTGCATTTTGATGAATCTTTAATTCCCCTGACTTCGGCACGTACAAACGTTCTTACGCTTAGTTTCGACTAGGGTGCGTCAAAATCTTATTATGTTTTAGGCGTTTAAATATTTTACGTGCCAATAGTCGAGTAAGAAACCAAGAATTATTTACTCTAGTGGAAACTAATTTTTAAGCTTATTTTCCACGAGCACGAGTAATAATATAATGAAGTAAATATTTTGTACGTCCAAAGATCAGAAACGACCCGTTATGTGAGCAAGTGGAAAAGCAGTTTCACACTCGCTATTGGAAACTAAGTAGCTTGGTTTACACTAGCGTGCCTGATAATGTAGGTTTAAACGTGCCATAGTTGGAAAACGATACGTGCGCTAGTGGGAAATAAACAAGCTTTATTACATTACATTTTTTTTGCAAACTCACCCCGGAATGTTTGAGTTCTACAGAAACGGATTCCGTAATAGTTTTTTAGGCATAGAGGGTGCTGGGTAAATACAAGTATAAAATGCCAACAGTTTTTAGGTAACAATGAACCAGTTCTCGCAATTTTAATTTCTTAAACGCGCGTAATGGTAATGTTTTAAACTGTATTCTAACTTTTTTGCAATTTGGATATTTTTGGGGAGTGAGGGAATAAAGCTAACCTTGCCATAAAAATTGCACTCTACACGTGAAAAAAGTTTAAACTGAAATCTGCAAGATGACACTGCGACGCGACGTCCTTGTAAATGCAATGTATTTAAACTTATCAATCAATTACAAACATATGGATTAATTGTAGCTATTTACACTGTAAAGATAAAAAGATTAATTAATTAAATAAATATGGTTCGTTACTAATTTATCATACCCATAAATACGATGACAGCAAGCCTGCTAACTGTTTGACAAATTCACTTCGTCAATTTGTGAAATTTTTCGTTAAGGTAGCTGGCTTTTTAAAGGGAATTTAACTTAAAACGTGGTCTTTACGGACTACGCCCAAAATTTTAAGGATTACCTCTTCAATAAACCAATAAACAGCGCCGAAAATGCCAAAAGCCATAGAAGGTAGCGGTCTTATTTGGAACCCTTTAGAGATACTAGAGGTTATTTTATAAACCAAACTGTGCAATGCCATTATTTTAAAGTATTCGATGTTCTTTCAATTGAAGTCTATTATCAATTAATTATTTACCACTTGATTTTAAATATTTTACAGAGGCTTTTACTAGCGGCCCTCGTGTCACTATGCGTGCTTGAGGTAGTTCTTGCTCAAAACAATAGGAAAAAATTCGGCGCAGCCAAATCGAATCCAGACTACGACCCGCCGGCGGAGGACTACGAAGGAGACGCCCTCTACTACGAAGACTACGACGAGCAAGGAGCCAAGAAGGACAAAGACGCGGCCAAAGACGCCAGCAAGGATGACAAAGCCGCCGTGGCCAACAAAGAGAAGACTGAAAAGCCGTCGTCCATCGCCTCCAGGTACAATTAAGACATTTCATCGGATGATATCTTTCGATTTAGTAACGTTTTAATTTAACGTTTCAGAACGTCCGCTGCCAAGGACGAAGCAAACAAAGATCACAAAGACGGTCATCCGTCCTTATTCGCCCCCCGCAGAAATCGCACTCCGTTTTCGCCCCGTCCGGTCAACAAGCCCAAGCCCACCCTTCCGTCTTTCATCAAGAAGCCAGTTGACCCTGGTTCGATCACGACACCAAAAACCCCTCCCAGCCGCAGCGCTACCTTCTCCGCCACCACTGCCAAAACAGCCGCGGTCATAAGAGCCACCACAGCCAGGCCATCCAGGTAACTTTGACAACGTGCTATAGCTGCTCAGTAGATAAGCCAGAGTGACAGAAGTTGCGGATTGCGATCAGTATCATGTAATATAATGACTCATAAATGTGCCTCTGTATAAAATTTCCATAGGAAAAGATTTCAATAAGTCCTTGTTTCACACGGAAAATACAATAAGTGGACCCAAAAATGGAAAATTCTTATAATCGTTTTGCCATTGAAAAGATTAACATAAAACAAAAACTCATGATCGCGTAGCACGAGCTTAACAATTGATTATCAAAGCCAGAAACGCGGGAGTAATTCTGCTTTGCTAACTTGCGTTTTCCTTTCAATAAATTGGTTATAAATTTTACGTCTATAATTACGTCACATTACGTGAAGAAACTGCTTTTATGATTATGTTACATATCGCATCAGTTACTTTAAACATGAATTAATTGACTAGCTTAGATAAAGGATGTACATCAACCGGTATAGATTTCTATGCATTAAGTTCGTTTTGGTTATTTATTTCTCATTTTATATTCCATCTTCATGGTTTTGCTAGGTTCAGAAACCACTAACATTTTTTCTCATTCAAATACATTCTTTAACGAGGTTAGTTAGTTATTATATGCCTTAAAAACATTCAAAGTAAATTATTTTGATGTTAATTATGTTAATCTAACTATAATTTGTGCTATCATGGAAAGAAAGTACAGCTGCTATTAAGCTGTCGTGGGTGACTGCAACGATGAAATATTTTTGATTTAGACCAATACACAAGAGTAATGCTATTAGATACCGATTTATAAATACCCGAAGTTTTACCAAATGGCACCAACAGTCTGAAGCGAATTTTTCATAATTTCATATTTTGTTTATACATTAAACCAGTGTTGTAAGTAGGTTTTTTTTTATAAATCAGTACGTATTTATATGAGATTCCATCAAAAGTGTAATTTGGAGACATCAAGTATAAATAAGAACATTAGTAACTAAAGTAGCGCGTGGAAAACAAATTGGTGAAAGGGGGAAATGTGGCATGATCTAGTTCAAAGAGAATTTGGCTGTGACGAAGCTTCAGTATCACGATGCATTTTGAGCAGTTTTTTTATTAAGATATTAGGGTGTGTTGGAAAATTCAGTCCGCTCGTCCAACTGATTAATCAGGGGTGATATCTATGTCAAGATCACGCCAACGGTGTGATATTCGTTGATAGGGACGTACACCCGTGCAGTGGCGTAGCTGATGGTCCGCAGGGCCCGCGGTGCGGGGGGGCCTCGAGCTTCTGGGGGGCCTCGGGCTTCGGTTGGGCCCCCGCTAACCATAAAAAAATTAAAAAGGGGGGGCCTCATAGAGATTTTTGCGGGGGGCCTCTGAGTTCTCAGCTACGCCACTGCACCCGTGGCGGAGGTATAACAACCACCCGTTGGAGAATTGGTGGTCGTCCTCACAAGGCCCGCCACATTCTCTGCTTCCCAGACGCATAGGATTACACGACTACGCCACTAGCCCAGGCTGATGAGCAAGTTCCGCCATGTAACTTTCCCCACGCCTCTTTCGTTGCCTTTCAAAATCGAGTCTTTAAGGGTAAATTTAACCGTTTAAGCAATGTGTTTATCGCTCTAAGAATTTCTTAGTGCAAATGTAAAGTATCACTGCTTTTGATTCAGGCTTTTACGTAGAATTGTTTTGAATACTCAATTGTTTCTTGAAATGTGACAATGCTCCTAAATTTTCCAGGTTCAAGAACGGACCCACTGAAAACCGAAGAGACAGAACAACTTCCGCTCCGTCCACAACAAATGACGGAAACAGGCGGTTCGGCGCCAGCGCGACCATCAGAAACGTCAACAAACCCGCGCGCGGAAATTACAGGGCTGGAGCTAACTAAATAGAAAAAAAATTCACAAAATACCAGAAATTTTAAATTTTTTTGAGAATTATTTTTTGGAGGTGAAAAATGACGGTTAGATTTTCGCGGAAGCCGGAAATTAGGCGAGTTCAGCCAACTATATAAAAATCTTAGCAAAATAACTCTCGAAAAACCATAGTATTTTTATAAAGCTTCATATTTTTCCTGATTTAGTTTTTAAAATTTTTCATAAAAGACCTATAAGAAAGCCAAAGGGTCGTTTTCACTTCTGAAGTCATCGACAATTTAAAAATAATCGCGATTGTAAAAGACTCTCACGAATTACCGCGGAACAACTAAAGCTCGAAATTGGCACGCAATTAAAATGGAAATTTGAAATTTATATTCTTCGAAATTCTTATTAAGTCCTTAGCCTCGTATTGATAAGAGGCACTTTTAATTGTTTCAAAATACTTTCCATCGAAGTTTTAAATATTTATTTATTTTGAGGTAATATTTTGCGGTACTTTCTGAGAGTCCTGGTACACGCGCGCAGTTAAAGATAAATTAGTTGGCTTTTTTACCATTTAACTGTATTCTATTTGCTGTAAATAAAGTGATAATTACATTAGATATTTTTAATAATCGAATTTGAGCCATTTATTTTAGTAAGCCTGCGACGGTTACGGCAACAACCATCCTCACATCCAGAGCTTCTCAGTTTTACACTAACTACACTGCACTGTAATTTATTGTTAGAATTTCGGTGTATTTGGGACACTTTTTTTCTTCTGCAAAGCAATATGGGCAATTTGAAAGAAAAACGACGGATTGGTCTGAATTGAAGTCTGCTTCATAAATTCTTCTGCTGCTTACGATTGGTCTGGCTAATGTAACAAAATTACCCTTTTACGAATTATTCGTTAGAACATTTAGGTTTAACTCTGTCGTCATCTGGGAAAATAATTAACTTTTTTGCGCTGTACACCAAGTGCATTGGGGGATTCAAAAACTTTCGCCTTGTATATCGCCGCCTTAAAATTTGGTTAACGCTAAAAAGTTCATTTAGGTGGATACTTTTGCTTGCTCTAGTGGATAGAATGACTACAACGTGAACTATTCGTCAAAGTCAGTGTATTGGGCATACACTTTTTACTCATCAAAAGCAGAAGTATAAAGAGAGTAAACTGATAACATCGTCTGATTATCCCGAATTTGTCTGGTAAAATGGCCACAGACAGACATTTTAGAAAACCTTTTACCCTGGCTGGAACTATTCGCCACCACAAAATCTGAAATCTTAGAACAGGCGAAAAAGGAAACTAACTAATGGTTACGGAACCTTCATGGCGTTCTGAATTAGCTGCTTGGTTCCCAAAAACTATTTTCAGCAATAGCGGGGTCTGTTGCCGGTACAATACCGGACCCATGCATCTGAGGGCCTAGGGTTAGACAAGTGAGACACCCTCCTCTATCGTTGTGTATAATATTAATGATTCTCTTGGGCCGGGAGTTTTTGTTTTACCGGGGCCCAGACTCGCTCTCAACGGTCCTGCCTATCAAAATAGGTATGTTGAAAACGTATTATTTTAAACACTTCTCTAGTTATATATTGGTGGTAGAGAAATGAATTCGGCGGAACTTCGAAGACCTCTCTCGTATCCAGCTAAATTTTTCGCGCTTTCATCAAAGATCACTTTAACATCGCGCGGCATCATTTACTCCTTCGTATGTTGAAGAAAATCCCTCAAAAGGTGGGCATGGTCAAAGGCCGAGTGGGCATAACTCTCTACGATATTTTAAAGGGTGACCCGAGTGGGCGTGACTCTGTACGTCATTTGGTCTTTGTAGGGAGTTGAAAGGGATCGCAAGAAGCGTACTTCAACCATAGGTCCATTGTGCAGGGAGTTACTACTAAGAATTAGCTCGAATCATTATCATTGACATGGGCGTGGTTTACAGTAGAAACCAGTCAATGATTTTAAAACACGCGCAACATCTTACATTCGACGTAGTTTAATGGGCCACAGAATTATTTGAATTTTGAGCGTATGGCTACAAAATAACGTAGTTTTCGGAGCGGAAGATATGGTCTGAGTCACGTGACGGAATTGGAGAAGCTATTTGAAATTCGACCGGTACTTTTCAAATGACCCTGAAAACTTTTAACCCTACCCGTTTCTCCGGATGCATTCTCAGCACGGTGCCAATGGATCTTTAGACGATCCAAACGTATTCAAATATCGTTAATAATAATAATAATAATAATAATAATAATAATAATAATCAGCTAGGCTAATACCCAAGGCACCACCTTAGCCTAAGTCATCGAGCGACTTTTAAAGCCTTTAATTCAGGTGGCCGGGTTACAACGCGTAGGAGGGTGGTGGCAAGCCCCGCAAGCCACGCGAGCCAACAGTTCCCTACACTAACTGTTACCGTTAACCTCAACAAGTTTTTATTGAAGGGGAAACCGAAGAACTCGAGCGAAAACCCCTTAAAGTTATCTGGCATTAAACCATGTTCGGTTTGAAACAATCATTACTTCCTAAATTTAAAGTCAAAACAACGCGGCCTGCGAACCTCCTTTGAAACAAAGTTCGTTAGTGGAGCACCGCATAAACATTGTCTGATTAAACGCAACCCGAGGAAAGACAGATTTCCCATTATTATTATTTCTTTTCACCGCTTTTGCTCGTAAAATATTCCGTTAATAAAGAATGTTGCTCCTAGTTGTAGAAGGTACTATCAGGTAACGCATCGCGTAGGTTGGCGTCCAATGACGCAATTCAACCTCAAAAAACCTGTAGTACGTTTTAACCTAAATAAAAGAAAAAACATAATTTGAAAAAAAAGAGGTTATGGCTATGGAAAATATCCTAGGAAAGAGAAAGTTGATAAAACCACAATTATTTTTCAGCCACATTTTCACACCGGAACGTCTTGCGATACTTGAGACTTTAAACCACATTTTATTCCGTGAGTAAATAGTTTTAATTGTCTTTTATGTTCGTACGATCAAAAATGTTTGCCATTAGTCACTGATTACAAGCTGTATTACTATTAATTTCCGGTTATAAAATCGTGAACTGTACTTGAAGTTAATGATCACAAACATTGATTACTGAACTTTTCATTGCCAAACAAAGTGGCAAAGTTTTATTGAAAGTAATTTTTAGTCAAAAAGGGTAAATATTTCCGCAAAGCATTTAAATCCGGTTTACACGTCATTATATTCCTCATTATAAATCGATTAATCAAATTTGCATATCGAAGTATTTAAATTGTATCAGAGTATTTATGAATTTGGTTCACTGTCCGTGACAGCTACACGAAATAATTATTTTGAACGTTTTTAAAATATTCTTAAATTAAGATAATTAAAAATTTCGCTTTTACTTTTTAATAGCTTTTTAATGATATTTTGGGCAGGGTTATTGATTTTTTTATTTTTTCAATAAATCAATTTACATCGGATCTCTTAATATTGATATTTTGATTTTAATGTTTTATACTTTTTCTCTTTGAAAATTAATTGATAATTCTCGTAAATCTGAAACGTAAACTAAATTTAAATCAATCGAAATTAAATTAAATAACTGTTTTTTAAATTCCCCTTAAAGTTTTTTTAAATCTCCTACGAGTTAAAAACGGATTAGTCAATATTTTGTCTGACAACTTAATAAATGTCTACGCAATTGATGTACGAATAGTGTAACGGCTGGAGCTATCCTAGTTTCTTTAAATTTTCTTAATTTTCAGATATCTGTAGATAATCAGTTGGTCAGATCAGGTTGATCTATGATATTCCCGAGTGGTCGGACATTTGGTAGAAAAGCGTACGAAATCATGGGTGATTTCGAAATCGTAGTCGATTTAGTTAGGATTTTTTCAATAGACCTTTCCATAAATTAACGTGGCCTTCTGGTTTACTGAATGAATTCGTCCATAAGTTTGACTGCACAATTTCAAGAACAAGTTGGGCAATCGTAGCGAATTTATGGAAAGGCCTATTTCAAAACAGCATGCGATTTTGTGATTTCGACTTGATTTTAAAAAGTACCAGTTTGATTTCGTGATTTCACCGCTTCTTCGAGAGCATTTCCTGATTTTTGCGATTGATTTTGGAATTTTGGAAATTTAGGAAGATAATAAGTGAATATTATACTTTCAAGAGAAATGACACCGTTTTTAGGAATTTGACGTATTAGAACAGTAATGTTACATTCGCACAAACTATAATCCTTCTTAACTATTATTACCCTTCTTAATTATAAATTAACTCTAATCGTAAATTAATAATAATAACAATCAGCTAGGCTAATACCCTAGGCCAGCGGTTCCCAAAAGGTGTTCCGCAGAACCCTGGGGTTCCGTGGAAGGGTCACAGGGGTTCCGAGAATTCGCAGCGTGGCCATCTTTGGTCGTGGCAACAGTCTTCTAAGTTAAGTAAAAACATTAGTTGGGGTTCCGCCAGTATTAGCTGCATAATTTAGGGTTCCATAGCAAAAAGAAATTGGGAACCGCTGCCCTAGACACTATACGCTCGGAAAGGTAAAAATCCCATCCATTCAACATCAACATTTTTTCTGCAATGATTTTGTATTTTTGTAAAATCCAAAATGTTTAACAGTTCCACAAAATACGTGAAAAAATCGGCGAAAAAATTCCAATATTATTTGGTTTAATTTAAAAATCCATGATTTAAAAAAAAACACCCACAAAACCCACCCAAAAATACTATTCAGTGGACTTTTTTTTTAAAATACAGGTTTTTGTTTGAAAAATTCCCTGTATGAAATTATCTCTACGTCAATTGGCTGACGATAGTGGAATAGACTTGTGACCTGTTCATAACTGGGTGCTCTTGGCTTACATTAAGTACTTTATTTTTCCAACAAAAGTCGCGATTGAGAATTGTGACTATAGAGCAATTTCAGTCTCACGTAACACTTGCCTAGGATGCAAAATTTATGCCAAACTTGCGATTTATAATAAAGGTTAAGATTGGTAAGATTAAAAGTACAATAAACTGTGAAATATATAATAAAATAAATTACAGCTGAAGTATACAACAAAATAATAGAAATAGCAGTGTCCGGACAAAACTTCGTTGATAAGTTGATTATTTTACAAAAATAGGGTGGATCAAATTATTGGCTGCGATTTAGACTGCTACAGAACGCAACGTACACAAGTAGCTTTTTCATGGCATGTTTTTAAAAATAAATTTTATTTAGTGTGTTTGAAATTTCTCTGGCATTGTTTTTGTCACAAACAATTATGTAGCCTAGAGTCTTTCACTGTATATTTCATAGGTAGGGTACGCTTCCATTTGTAAATTTCAGAAAATTGAAATTGTTTCACAATTTTAACAAAATATTTGAACGATAAAATCATACGTTAGCTACATGTAAGTGAGGATCGGCCTATTTTTAACAAGGAAAATATAATTTTTATAGAACATTTTCCATAACTGTGGGAAATGTTTATCCTATAGCCAAATTAATGGTTTCAAAGATTTTTCACATTTTAATTATTTGCGCCATTTGTTCACTTAAAATAATTCTTATGTGCTCTCTTCTTGAAGGTGAGATAGAACGTGGATTTTACTTTTTAACTGCCTTAAGTAATGGCTGACGAAACCACTGTTCTTTGTGTTAGACATTGTTAGATAAAGGTTCAATTTCAAGAAATTGACTATTTTTTCAACGCTATCAAAATAAAATCGTCCGATTTTTTCGATCTACAGATAACAGCTAGCTGATTCAAAGTAATCTGAATAAAAACGGAAAAAATAAATACCTATCAGCTCAATTATCCAAATTTACAGTCAGCAGATCAGAAAGTTTTAATTTTTTATTTATACATCAAAATAATATTGTTCATAAAACAGATAGTTGTTTGAATATTGGATTATTAAAGCAAAAAGCAGACATTCATATTCAGATAAGGCTAGCAGTTTTTATCTGATTAAATAAGATAAAGGAGGATTGAAGTGTTTTCTTTACTATGTTATCTGTATAAAGAAGAGTATGAGAAACAAATACAAATATGCCTTAACTTCCAAGATGATGGCAGGCCACCATATCAACCTCGAGATTTTCTGAAGCAGCCTAACACGGATGAAGTATTGAGCTCTCAAAATCTCCAGACGTATCTTCGATAGATGTTTAAAAAAACGTATTCAAATATCGTTAATAATAATAATAATAATCAGCTAGGCTAATACCCAAGGCACCACCTTCGGCCTAAGTCATCGAGCGACTTTTAAAGCCCTTAATTCAGGTGGCCGGGTTACAATGCGTAGGAGGGATTCATCGTTGATTACATCAGAGAGTGGTTGATTCCTTCCGTCAAGCACACACCTGATCGGGCTGAGATCTGAATTGCGGTAAACGGAGGTGTTATTGAACCTGACCAGTAACTTTAACTATTTTTTGAAAAAGAGTAACCTTCAGTTTGAAAATAACAAATTGTGTTACATTTCATATTAAGAAGACACCCAATGCTTTTTCGGCATATACATGTAGAGACTGCAATCCGTATAAAGCTATTACCTTCTTGTACCAACTTGTTTTTATTCATGTACTCATTTCTGAGTAAAAATGTTCTTTTTTGTACCCTAGCCTTCAATTTTACATTTTCGAGTAGGTTTCACAACTTTATCATTAAAAATGTATATATACCCACCGGCGTGAAATCGTGAAAATCATTTAATGTTTTTACAACTTTATTTTACGATGAAGATTTCACAATTCTAAGTAAAATAGATTTAAAAAACAAGTTGGCAAGCTTGCCAAAATATACCTCTCCTCGGAAGAATTTGCCCTTGGGTGTATTAACTACTGGACACGGTACTCAATGATATTTCGCCATCAAAAGCGTCCTCCAAATTTGTTTTTATCCCGGTGCTTTCCCAACCAGTAAATTATTTTTTATTTTAATTTCAAATATTAAAAGTTTTATTGCATTAAACAAATTTCCAATATCAATAGAGCAAAAAACCAACTATAGACCCAAAACGTTAATAAATTACCATATCAACAAAATGAGAAATAGAAAATACAAAATTTAAAATTGTTAGAACGCTCACGAAACGTAAAATATACGTGCAAGAAACTATTTTATGGAGAAAAACCAACCCATTGTATCATAGGTCTTAAACAATCAAATTTATATGGAAAAACAAAAGTTAAAGCGAAAACCAAAACTATAAGTGAAAGCACTAATAAAAACTGCGTGGGCTCATGACGAAATTGACGACAACCCAACGAAGCCGATAAAAATCAATGCAAATAAAAAATCGTATACATTAATTTTCCCCCATATTATCAACAAACAAGAAAAATAACCAATAGAAAAATATAGAATAATAACCCAACTAAGTAACAAGTTAATTAAAATACTTAGAAATCAAGAAAAAGTCAATATAAACACCCACAGTAATAAACATTGTATTAAGAGAAATATGCAATAAAAATATATAATAATAACCCTTTTAAAGAAATGAATAAAAACCACTATTGCACAGTAAAATAGTTTTGTTTATTAACTATTTTACTGTGCAATAGTGGTTTTTATTCATTTCTTTAAAATTTTAAATGTACAGGACAGCTCCTCAATATTTGTAATAATAACCCAATCAAACAACAAGGTAATTCAAATACTTAGAAATCCAGAAATTGTCAATCAATATACCCACGGTAATGAAAATGGTAATAGAAAAAACAATTATCGGCTTATAACGCACACAAAAAAACCTTAACTGAATAGTGAAGGCTAAACAACAGCGCATATCTCAAAATATAAAACAAACGTTACCACATTAATGAAAATGTATCACGCATTTAAAGCCGATAAGAAAACACGTAAAATAAATTACGAAGTTACGAGTAAGGTAAGCAAAACGAAAAAAGCGCGTTGTATACCACTTGAAATTGTATTCATAAATGACCCTTAACGGTTCAAAAGTACCGGGAGTATGCAGGAGGGCTCGGGTTCGAAACCCGCTCGCAAAATGATACTATGACGTATACCGTGAACAATTGGTGGAAACCCTGCCATTTGGACGTTGAGACGTTTACCGTAACCCTCAGCACTCGGTCCGTCCCAAACGTCGAAGATTCTTCACGTACAATCACAATTCGCAAAAGAAAATTATAATACACCCAATGACAAAAAGAGGGCGCTTTTGGAAAAACCTTTTCCCTAATTCTAAGAAACTGCGTACGCAGCGATTACACTTTGCAGACAGACCCACAGACCCGGTGATTGTAAAACCCCTCCTAGGTGACATAGTCCCCTCGGAGAGGTAAAAAGCAATTTCAGACACCATGAATACATGTAGTTTTCTTTGCGTGTTTATTACTGATATCTATATTTCTATATTAAAAAATATACACAAGTGCGCAAATGCTACGCACGCTTTTTCCCATAGTGACGAAAAATAGCAACCGCGTTTAATTTTACTCGTCGCTCGTCAAATTTACATCGGTGGCCATTTTCTACTCTTTCCAAAAACCACCATGTTGCGTAGCGGCGCCAGGATTTTTCGGGAGGTAGGCCAACCATTTGGAGCCCCCCCCCCCCCCTCCCGCAAAACTATGGAGGTCCCTCCACCACAATTTTTTCAAATCCGTCCACGTGGTTTATTGATTTTTTTTTAAGTAAGTGGTGCAACTTTTGGGTAAAATGGGTACGCGTCGAAAAAATTAGAACTATTAACACTTAACCAATGAGTGGTTATTTACTTATTTCTACGACTGAATTCAAGTCTATCAATTTACATTCATTCCTTCGGTACTTCGCGTGTACATCCCTTACATCATAACTTACAACTTTACGAAAATGAATGTACATGGTACACTAAGTAAAGTAAGTTTAAGAACCATTTATTTGTAAAGATAAAATTAAAGATACAATTTGGATATAGTTGCGCTCGCCAAAAGTTCAAACTAAAAAATAAACTACTGTCAAAGAAGAGTTACTCGTACCTTTGAAAGGAATAAAAACAGCAGTGTCGTTAAGCGAATCACTAGCATTGAATATTGAAAAACTAATAAATGAATAAATTATTTCGCAAACAGATTACAGAATTTTCTGATATTAAATAATTTGGAGGCCCATATATTAAATTTTGGAGGCCCCTTAAGACGACTTTTGGAGGCCCTTACCAAAATTTCAAGTAGGCCCAGGCCTACCCCGGCCTGATGCTGGTGCCGCTACTAGGTTGCGATAGTAAAGCTTCGCGTTTACGGCGTCCTAGTGTGAAATTTGAAACCGTGATTTGAAGGTGGAGTTAATGATATTTCTACCACGACAGTGCTGAAGATATGATTCTAATTAATAACGGTGCTTGACCACGTAGCGCCGTTTTCACTTTAGTCGGAGTAACACCTTTATCATTAAATAGAGCATAAAGTATTCAATGGGTTATCAGCGAATTTTATGATTTTGCCGCTAGTAGCAATTTTTGCTTCTTCCGGTTGTGACGTTACGATAGGTATCGAAACTTCGAAAGGGTATCAAATTAAAATGTTCGACAAGCAGGTTTTTCTTATGGTATGGTTTTTGAGACTTAGATGGTTTTTGCCATTTTGATTCAACAGTAATAGTAAGTGTATGGAGTTGTTGGTTGGCATGGCATAAAGGGCATTCCACCCCTCTCCTACGCAATATTACCCCACGGACTGTAAATTTTAGAGGACCGGTATTCCTGAGGTATTTTACGCCCCGTTCACCGATCAGGCTGACGGGAGTCGCTCAAGGTCAAAAAAAAAAACTAAAGCGCGTGTCTTTCGGTCGGCCAGATTTCCAGATAAGACAAATGACCTTGACGGACTCTCTCTCTAGTTCGAAGTGATTGATGCTCGGGGAAACTAAAATAATGCAGGGGAAGGCTACGCTTTACTCGTCCTCTAAAATTTAAAGTCCGTGATTACCCGGTCACCGATAATTGGCTTCACAAGTCACTAGTTAACTTAAGCTTAGCGGATTAATATTTAAATTTATTTATTTTTTAATTTTGAAACGACTTCAACGTTTTGGCGTTCAGCAACCTTTTACGTCACGATAAGCAATCGGAACGGTAATGCAATCAGTAGTATTTTAAGATTTTGACGGTCTAACGCAGCTTGTTGAAGGCATAGACGCCACTACCGATTGATACATTTTCTCTATGGTCAAACTATATTTCACATTGATATAGTTTAATTACTTAGTTTGCGAAAGAAATGTCAGAAAACGGCCAGAAAGGAGCCGTGAATATTGAGCGAGCGACGTTTTCATACGAATCCGGAAAGAACGTTCTCAATGATGTTACAATCGATATTCCGAGAGGCATTATGTAAGTACTTTTAATAGCATAAAACTGTGCGAGCCTACAACAGTAACATTGGCTCCTGAAGCCGCCTTGTTAAACTTTTCAGGATGGTTGCGTCTTAAAATACGCAAAAAATAAAGTCATTCGGATATTTTAAAACTTTTAAATCCCACGGGTATCTAGCGATTAAACATTGGGGAAAAGTTTCTCCAACTCCCAAAAAAATAAAAAGGGTTTTGATGTGAGTTACAGAGCCTTGATACAAGGTTCTTAGGGACCTTTTAAAATACGTTCTTGATCAAACTAATTTTGAGATATAACACCTTTAATAAAATTTCCATTGTAGTGACAAATATATAAATTAATTTTTAAAACCCTCGTTTTGTTTCATCGTACGTACAGATACGCTTTACTGGGACCAAGTGGCTGTGGTAAAACTACTTTGTTGAAAGTCATCAGCAACCGGTTGAAACTGAATAAAGGGACATTTTCCCTTTTCGGAATCAGAAACGAAGACATCGATGACTCAATCACGTCCAGCATTGGATACATGCCTCAAGTAGGTGGCCTTACGAATTTATTTACACCACAAATAGACTAGATGACGAAAAATGAATATATCACCAAAGAGAGGAGTATCAATCTGGGCCGTAAAATTATAACTGATGTACCTTCGCCGGCTTAAGGCAGTTTTTAATGGACGCGATTTTCCCGCGGATGAATACACCGCATCACGGCTCAAAATTTTCACGGCATTAGTATAATCAAGATTATTTAATCTTGGTATAATTAGTATTACTTATATGTAAACTTATTTTTATCGATGAAATGGTTTTAGAAAACAAATATATGACATATTTCGCATAAAGCATTTCATAAAATCAGTGAATACCATTAGCGGTATACGAAGATAAATACCTACTTTCTATAATATATATCAGTGGCGTAGACACAAGGGGGGTTTCCGGGTCCAGACCCCCCTTGGGCCTACCTTTGACTGTACCAAATTTCCACCACCTTCTCGACCCCCCTCTTAACATTCACGTACTTTGACCCCCCTTTGACGAATTTCTGGCTACGCCACTGATATATATTATGTAAGTACTTATGAACGAGCATATCCAGGGCCGGCGCTACCTATAAGCAAACTAGGCCATCGCCTAGAGCGCAGAAATTAAATTTTGTAGCTATAGACGGTAGAGTCTTGTGCAAAATTAACAAAATGTCAAAATGAACGGATTCACCAAAAACGTTTGCTTACATGCATTTTGTCAAACCAAATTTAGTTGTATATAAACCTTATTTTACAAAGTTTGATTTAAATAATAATATTTTTTCTTCGTGAGACCACCGTAACTTTTGTTATTGGTTTTATATATAAAACCAATAACAAAAGTTACGGTGGTAACGGAGCATTCGCGATAGTTGAATAATTATAATTATTCAACTATCGCGAATGCTCCGTTACAAAACATTATTCATCTTCCATTTTACGAAATAACCTTGGGGATAAACAGTGAAAAGTAGTGTTGCCAAATTATTTTTAATTCTCATTGGCTAAATGTTTTATCAGCTAAGGATGGATAACATTTGTAGAGTAAACGGTTAAAATGGCATAACCCTGGCCTAACAGACGAGCGGGAGGGAGTTGATGCGCATCGCTGCACTCAAATTCTTTATCAATTTGACAAAAAAAAACAGGCATAAAACCATTAAAAAAATCCGAGCGAAAAAATCAATAAAATCAAAAACTTCAATTAAAATCATTAAAAATCCGATTTTAATTAAAAAAATCAACAACCGTGGTCATATTTCAAAGAACAATTATTACTGGGTAAATCGTTCCGGAGCCTAATACGTCGCATTTTCATTTGAGGGACAAAAATCTCTTTCTTTGGTCATTAAAAACGGCGCGGAACTGACATGGTTAGATAGATGGAACTAATACCGATAGAACGATACCCAAACTAAATCTCTAGCAAATGCCTTTAAAGATAATCAATGATTTAGCGGGGTAACATTAGGAGCTAGCGCTTCTCCTAATCTCCTCTGTATTCACTTACATCAACATCCCCACCACCGACAACGACAACACCGAAAATAACAGCCTCTTTCCCCTCAACAACTAAAGGGGATGAGGCTAAAAAGTGAAATTGTCGAATTCGCCAAAAAAAAAACATTAGGAACCTATTCAGTCACGCCACCAGGCCTTTTCAAAGGGCTTCATAATTATCCCCCATCCCCAACCGTTTCTCAATCTCCCTCAACAGTTTGCTTATCCAAGCTATGGTTTGATAGAATATAATATAAATCGAATATATAGTATAGTGACATAATTTAACTTAAAAGCTTTAAGAAAATTCCTCCCATATTTATGGCCTCGGAGAATTACGCTTTCTCATAAAAAGGTTTGTCTCAAGTAGACTCCCTTAAAATAAAATCCTATCGATGCCACTGACGATATCAATCTTAAAAACAATTTAAATGAATAAAATCGGCAGCCGAAAAATGAAAACACTTTTACATAAAGGGCCTTATTATAAAAACTAAACAGGTATTTACGGATTTTAGTTATCTTTTGGTCGAAAGGAGTTGCTAAGATGCGCTTGCTTGGGAAACAACGCGAAGAGGGCTCAGTAGGCATGACTATAAAGCATTTTTTCACAATTTCTGCGATAAATCAGGGTACCCTAATGGGAAAAAAGTTAGACAATACTATCTAATGGTAATATGGAAATAGGATTCTAGTCAATGAATCACCCTTAATTAAATACAAGCATGATATCCACACTGATTCTAGTTGTTAATTGTCCTATAGGCTCATGTGACTAATAAACTAGCATTGAAACTTTTTTCACGTGTGACATGACCATTCAATCAAGTCATATCCAAATGCAAAAATAAATTACAAAAAGATAATTATATTTGAAACAAAAATAAATTTCGGTATTTACAAAATGTAGATTTTTTTAAAGCACGTGTTATGTACTTAAAAATAAATGTTTGTTGGTGCGTGTGAGTAATGGGTTGGGATTAACTCAAATAGACTAGGGCGCAAAATTGTCTGGCACCGGCCCTGAGCATTTAGTTGAATATCTTAGCATCTCAATTGTCATTACTCGTAACTTCTTAAGCAACCCTTCGTTAAAGATAAAACAACAGTTCTTCGTATTATTATTTAGGAAATAGCGGTAATTCCAGAGCTCACTGTTGAAGAAACGTTATATTTCTTCGGTGGCATACACAACCTCTCTAAGGAAATGCTCAAGGAACAAGTACATTATCTTACTAAACTATTGGACTTGCCAAAAGGAAACCATTTGGTTAAATTTCTAAGGTAAGACATTTTACCTAAGTCCTTGTCTTTAACTTTGAAACTATTCAAAGGAAATCTTAAATGGTGTATGTTTGATACTCTATGCAAGCGAAGGTTCTAAAACTGGGATTAGTTTACCAGCTTTATAGCAGGAGACTATGAAAGTTTGCACTTGTATTGTCTAAGGATACATTGCCAAAAGCTTGAACTGTGTCGAATGTAAGACCAGAAGTAAATGAACCGAAGTCATCGAAATAGCGCTCAGAATCGGAGGGCGTTTTCCTTATGAAAATGATGAGAAAATCGAGTCAAATAAAAGCTAATTACCCTCCCCGTCTTTTGACGCGATAAATTGCACTTGGTAATTGTGGGTATAAAGAATGGTTTCATAAAAACAAAACCTTTTTTTTCGGCCTAGGAGCGCGCAAAATTTTAAATTCGAGGTAAACATGTAACTTCATAATGAAAACGCCTCCAACATGGGGAATATAGCAGTCTGATAACTTCGGTTCATTTTCTTTTGGTTAGACTTTGCGCGTATTTGCAAATTCATTAGCTGACTTCCGTCGCTAAGAAAAGGCGCCGTGGAAAGAAAATTAAAGATAATAACTCAAGAAATAAACTTTAAGTAAATATCTTGTAGAATTTGTTTAGTTTTTTAGCTTAGAACATCGCGAGCGAAATTTCAGTTGTAAGTCACGCCCGTTTCTAATAATCATAATTCGTGCTTACATGAATATATCTAGCTATGAATATCCAACCCTACGATATAGCCCTTCTATCATGTCGATTTGATTTGGGTGGCAACTTTCGAGACCAGTGAAGCGTTTTCAGCCAATCAGGAGACTGAGGGAAATGACGGCATGCTCCTCACTCGGTCGGAGCAGATGTGATTGATCACGTGACTAGATAAGCCCAACCCAAATTTTAGCGGGAGGTTAGATAGGCTATTGCTATTGTATATTCATAGCTAGATATATTCATGGTGCTTATAGATATTTCTGAGTAATAAATACACTTTGGTTTACTAAACGAAATGCTATAGGGCTGAGGTGAATACAGAAGAGATTAGTTAAACATTTCTTTTGTCATACAGTGGCGGACAAAAGCGTCGTGTTTCTTTCGCGTCCGCTATGGTTCACTGCCCACCTATTCTGATTCTTGATGAACCGACAGTCGGAGTCGATCCTCTTCTGAGGCAAGTAATATGGAAACACCTTTCGAAACTTACCCGGTATCAAAACACGACAGTATTAATAACCACGCATTACATCGAAGAGGCCAAAGAAGCAAACATAGTAAGTATTCCAAATTAAAATAATTCGCTACTTGAAAATTTGTAATATAAGTGTTTTGTCCTTAAAGATAGCTCTTATGCGGATGGGGAAAATATTAGTTGAAGCTCCTCCAAACGATCTTTTAGTGTGCATGGAAGAAGCGAAACTAGAAACGTGTTTCATGAAAATATGTGCCATGGATGAGGACCCGCGAAGAAATAAACCAACGAATAGCAAGACCGACAGCATCGTACAAAAAGAATCCGTTTCACATTTGAGGAAAAAGTTGGCTGCTAGGGAAAAACCTATTCGTAAAACCAAAGTGAGTTGTGTGGCCTGATGAACAGTACCGGATTTACTGAAGGGTGGGCCTTAGGCAGATTTTGGTGGGGGTCTATGTAAGGATAGCATAAAAACGTAAAACTCGCTTGTCCCGAAGCTGAGCTTATCTCACGAGAATAATGATTTTTCAAATAATAAAATAACAAGTCTGATATGTTTATCTTAAACCTAATCAGTGAAAAATCCATTAATTTCATAAGTGGTGGGGGCCTACTGTTGGTGGGATCCCATAGGCCTGTGCCTATATAGTAGGCCTAGTTCTTAATCCGGCACTGCTGATGAATAAATTCCGATGTAAAAATTTTCATTATAACGGCACAGATATTATAACACTAATCCGTTTATCATTTCAGAAAGAATCACCAACCGAGGATAAGCCGCCGCATCTGGAACATACCAACAGAAGAAAACAAGCAATTCATCAGACTAAAATATTAATCAGGAGAAACTTTCGAATATTAAGAAGGAATCCGGTGCTCTTCCTTTCTCAATTCTTAGGACCGACGTTACAAATTCTGTCGTTTTGCGTTTGCGTTGGCCACAACCTGTACAATGTGCCCGTCGCCATCGTCAATGAAGAGATTCCGCCTATGGCAAGCAGATTCTATTTAGAAAATATAGACAGCAATACCATTACTCAAGTAAGTCCAAATTGTTTCTCCGAGAAATGACCAAATCGAGATTATATTGATATTAATTTAAATTACAGTTAATTACGGTCCTACTGTCCACTTTCGTAACAAAACACCGTTCAGAAATGAGGTTGAACTTTAATCTATTTCGGTCTTTTCATCCGCGACCAGCTAATTTAGCTTAAAGATAAAGAGCCGCTAATTTTTCATCGTTCAGACAGTCTCTACAAAAAATCGGTGCTAGCTTAACTTTTTATAGAAATGTTAATTTTAAGAGTACTTATCTTTAATAATTCTTGGAATGAGCTTTCTCTTGAAATAAGATTTTAACGTTTTTTTGTTCGCCAATATTAAATTACAAATTCCCTCTAATTAAAGTATTTTAGAAATCAAAATTAATTTTCATACGCTTGTTAATGGAAGATAAAACTGAAATATTGCAGATCCCCTATAATAATTTGGATTCTGGAATGCATTCTGCCAGGTACAGGGAGTCATTCGCCACAATTCATATACACGCCAATTTTACGAAATGTTTGTTTAAGAAGATGAAAATGGGATTGAGTGTTGATAATGAAACCATCTCGTGCAGCTCTATTAAAGGATACTTTGACACCACAAGTAAGTTAGTACTTAGGTACTTGGCGAAATTTTCCCTTTTCTTATTAACATTGTAATTAATTAACAAATGCGGTTTTCCCCAATTAGTTAAAAAGGTTTTTACCAAAATATTCGGGTACCTCTTTTCAAAACAGATAAGCAAATTCTCGGAACAATACAACGAAGTCTGTTCGACGCGTATACTCTGTTTCAAAAGGAAATGCTGACTATGGTTGGAGCGTCAGTCAGTCTCGCAAAAATGCCGTTAGAGGTAAGTTCTCATTTGGAAACTGTAACTCGCGAAAGGCGAAGGACTAGTTGATAAATAATATATCATTTTCAGTTCGTGAAACCGGTTTACGGCGACATCAACGTGACATTTACCGAGTTTATTCTACCAGCGGTCATTCAAACGACTTGCTACTTCATGGCTGTAGCTCTGACCGCGATTACCTTTTTGCTTGAAAAGAAAACCGGAGTTCTGGATCGAATGTTCGTGGCGGGTATCAGCTTCCAACAAGTGATCGTCTCTCACACCGTTACTCAGTTGTTCGTCGTCATGGGCCAAGTTATTCTGACTCTCATGATACCCATTTTCGTTTTTAAGATCCCGTTTTACGGATCACTCTTCTTGGCGACGGCCAGTTGCCTACTCCAAGGCGTGTGCGGAATGTCGTTTGGTAAGTCAACTTACTTGAAATTGGTTTAGTAATACCAGCTGTTTGTTACGGTAAATAGTGGTAATAGAAATTCATTCGGATTTAACTAATTTTAGGACTTTTAATATCTGCTATCACAACCAAAGAAAACGACGCTTTAATATTCGCAATGGCGTTGCTCTATCCAAATATATTCTTTTCGGGTAAGTTTCTTTCCGAATCTTTAATCAGATAATAATTTAATCGATTTCTAATCCTAAAAATATTATAATATCGATGAAACTTAAAATTTAGTTAATTAAAACAGATCTTGGCGATTTGAAAACATAGAAGGGGAATAGCAACTCGGACGATTTATGAATATTGAACTATATGATTTCCCTTTCTACCGTTTTAAATATACCATAAATTAAGGTATTTCTGGTTAAAAAATTCCTATTTTCGTTTAATGAAATTTTGCGATAAGCATTGGCAATGAAAAAGCCCAATTGGAAAACGTTGTCCATTAAACACTTTAGAGCTATAGTTGCTTTTCCTCATCTATATTTTCTATGTTCATATAAGTGAAATTCTATATTTGATATGAGTTGAGCAATCGCTATGAATTTATGGTATTTGCTGTAAATATCTTCAACAAACTAAAAAAGTGTTTATAATTGTTTAGGGTATTTCTGGCCCATCGAAGGTATGCCAGTTATTGTCCGAAAATTTGCCTATTTATTTCCTCTAACTTTGCCTACCGAAGGGCTAAGGGCAATGTCAGCGAGAGGTTGGGGTATTGGTCACAGAGCCGTCTGGATTGGATTTGTTTCGACCAGCTGCTGGATTTTAATCTGTCTTTCAGTCACGCTAGTAGTGCTGAAAGTTAAAAATCGCTAATAATTTGAATAAACGCATTCTTTAAAATATTTTTTCGTAAATAACTTTTATTAAACAGTTTAAGTTATAATCGAAGGATTATCCATTGAAATGAATTTGTAATCCAGGTATTATACCCAGCTTTAGGGATAAACTGAAGGGAACGGATGAAGTCTACGTTTCTCTTAAGAAAGACCACTCAGCGGATGGTTTTCTTTGGCCTACATGTAGATACTTAATGCTTCCATTATTTTAAAAGTCAGTGGTCTTGGGTTTGAGTCTCTATGTTTACCTATCTGCTTTGATCTTGTTATTTGTAATTTGGGTTCAATTGCCTAGCAAAAGCGAAGAATTTCGAACGACAGTAGCTGGACAAATCAGTAATAGAACGCACGAGCCAAGAGAATCGAAGTTTGAACCAACTGCGTCAAAAGCTTCTAACTTTTCTGGCGTAAGAAATTCATCACTTTTTCATGGGAACATTACACAGAATAAGATGTAACAAAAGATGTAACAAGGCCTATACAGTTAGGACACAAACGTACAACGGCAGTTCCGGTTGTTACCAGGATAAGGCGGAAGGGTACTTTTAAATGGGCTTTCTATTTTTAGTCGAAATTATTTGTGCTGCGAAAGAGGTTTCAAAAACGGGCTTAAGCTACGTCGAAAGTAAACGTGTATTTTCAAATTGATTGTAAGGCTGCTGACACTAAGGAAGAAAATGACGGACTCTCACTCGGATAATAGACTTTACAGAAAATGAATTTAAGAAACCCCGTTTACTTCTCACACTGAAGATCGTGGATAATTTGCCATATTCTCTGGGAAATTGGTCTAGTTCCACGTGAAATCCGACTATTTACATATTTATAAAAGGCCACAAAGTAAATGAACTTCCATTCTAGACAAGGTTTAATGTCAATTAGGAGCCGAGTCTAGCTTAGCGCGTCGCGAGAGAAATCTCCGCTGTAAATCACGCCCGTTTCTATAAGAATCATTAGTGCCATCATTCTCTTTCTTAGACATTAGTGTAAACATTTATAGTTTCTTGCTATAACTAATTAACTATTGTGTTTAAATTTAGTTTGATTTAAGTGTAAATTATAAGATAAGGTAATTCCACTAACGAAGGCAAAGCCCATAGTACCGTTTCTCCTTATGAATATAAAATTATCTCAGTGCTAGAAATTTCAGTTCAAAAACAAAATAATCTTGACATGTTGAAGGATATATATTTACAATGCGAATGAAATGTAATTATTGAAAGGTGATCTGAAATGGTCCGAAATATCCGCCTCTTTTTCAGCCGCGAACTGCCACTTGGCAGCCAGATGCGTCGAGGTTCTTGCTCTTTAGCCGATCGCGGGTTCTTGTGAAATGTCTGGTGGCGTAAAATATTTCCAAGACTGTCACGAGAAACGCTGCTAAACCGCAACCGAAGACTAAAACGTATCTGTAAAAAGTGTCTGGTCCTTCAGTCACAGCACTAGAAAAATAAAAAAATCTATAACCGTGTTAGGTTTCCTTTGGGCTGAACCCAAAATACTTTCAATCCCTTCTAGTATCAAGTAACATTTAAAGGCGGACACCATTTTTGCATTAGATTAGTCCTCAAGGATTAAATATAGAATTTCGGACCAGTCTGTAGGTCAATTTTGCAACTGTCTCCCTGACCACCTCAATTTTCCCTCAAAACGTGCTCCATCATTGAATTCGAAGCAGCAGGGAGTAGGAAATTCGCAATTTTCGATCAAAGAGCTATCCCAATATAAAACGTACTGGTTCTCTCCGGGATCTGCTCTCGATAACCCAAAGAACAGTGTTCGGGGCACTCCGGGTATAGAGTAATGGCACTGTGACGTCTTAGTACGTCACCCATGCTCTTTCATATTGATACAAAATTTGCAACCAAAATGGCGGCCATGGCCAAAGCTACGGAGTGCTACTACTCTATAGTCATAGTAGCCCAAAGAAAAATCGTCATAAGCAACACACGCACCTCTTAGATTTGATTTCTTGAATAATAACAACCGCTGCTCCGTTGCACACTTTGTCGACAAAGCTCATTGCACCGAACACAAAACCACCACTTCTCTAAAATGAAATTTCATTAAAAAAGCACTGAGATAAAATGATCTGATTTTGATGGAAGGAAAGCAAATGTGTGCTAACTCACCCAGTCATGCCACCATGTGTAAATCATGCAATACCAAAAAAAACCGTTTTTGTTTTTTCCAGGGTTTTTGTCTATTTTGGCGGAGCTTTTAATAGGATGTTATATCGTGAATATTCATAGTGTTAAATAAATTCATGATTCTGGAATAAAACTTTGGAATTTCAAAACAGTACTCAGAAAAAGTACGCCCCCACAAAGCATTTTTTCACTTGTAGTGTCATTAACATGGAAACACTTTTAAGTATAATTTGGTTATCACCACAGGTTATACCAAAAATATACCCAAATATTCACCTAATTGTTATGGCAAGATTGAAAAATGTTCAATTGCATGCTCAGATGGGAGCTAATACGTTAAAAGCATAGTCTATATTTTGGAAAAAAAAATTAGAAATGTTATTTGTTAATATGGACGAAAACGTGTTTAATATTGGGAAAAGAAAAGAAATCGGTTTCCCCTGTGACATGACTCGGTACGTTAGCGTGTATTGTCCAGAATGTTACCTTGTTCTCTCCCACGAGATCGGCAGTTAATGCTAAACTCATAACTAGCATGGTGGATCCTCCACTTCCATAAATAATGCTGACGATGTAAATTTGCCACGTTTTATAGCTGTATCCATCGCCGAACCATACCCAGGCCGAAGCCACCACGCTTAACAACGAGCCAATTATAAAAACCACCTAAAACGAAGTCAGAAGGAATAAATATGAGCATGGATTGATTAATAATCATGAACATAGATCTGGTTCCCCGACACGGCACCGTCGCTATTGGAAGGATGAAATTAAATCACGTGTACGTGAAGATTGTGTTTTCAATTGGCTAGACGGATTCCTCATTTGCTATTTTCGGGCTAATTGGAGAGCGGATTTTTGAGAGTCAAAGACAATAACCTTAGTCCAGCCTTTACGACAGCCACATCGTAGTAAGGCGATCTATGTACGTTCTATATTCTAAATTCATGACATGAGTTGGCATTTCGAACTTCGTCTAGTGGAAGTCGGTTAATGCGGTAACTAAAATGCGTCAGCCGAAACTGGAGTTACTATAAGCGACAGATTCGAGAAAATTTCAGGAATTAAAAAAATGTATAATTAAAAACTTTTCAAATTTAAATCTAGCCTATTGTTTCAAGCGTAGAAAATTAATTCAATTATTCGTAAGCTTTCGTACACTTCATTTAAAGGTTCGTAGAACCGTTTGAAAAATTCGGGCCTAATTTCATGTAACTCCTCCCCTTCCATCACGTGACCCAGGCACACCTCGTTTCTTAAAACACGTTTTTATATAGCCCCATCGTTAAAATTGAAACAATTCAGATTTGTTATAGACCTGTTTGTAACTTAAGTATTTCAGTTAACTGATTAAACGTACCCTCGTTCCCAGTTTTTTGCTCAGAGGTTTCATGAGTAGAGCGACTAGGAGACCCGTTACGTTATTTACAAGTGGTACGATAGCCAGATACTCCTAGAAACCAATAAAATTTTTGAGAAATTGGCGCTAATTGCTATTAAATTTGCAAAAACATGTTTTAAATGTTAACATGTGAGCAATAACTTACTTTGGAAACTCTAAGCGTTTCTTGTAGATATAGTACCATGTACAGCTGCTGAATGTTAACTACAAACCTAGTGACAGCGTAGGTAATCGCCACCTATCAAAGAGAAAATATATATTGGTAATATAATAATAACTTTGCTGTACATTACGCAATTGTTCCAAAAATTTGAAAATTCCGCGTCTTCATTAATAATCCAACTCTCCACAATCAAGAGTGAAAAAATTTTCAGCATCTGTAGAACACTTGCCCAAATTTAATTTCCATTTAATAAAATCTTGACTCGAAAGAAATCCCTCTTGAAATGTGGAATTGATTTAATAAAATGATTCAAAACCGATGTAGTCTTTTAGAAAACCTCCGTTGGGCCTTTAAGAGTTGACGCACGCCGTCGCGGCGTTTTTACTCAACTGAAAAACTGCATTTAAAATGATTTGAAAAAGTCGTACCTGATAAAAGTTTTGAATTTTGAACCACCTCCACCACTTGAAATTGTTCTGTCTGGAAACCACAGGGCGTTTGGATCGATCTAACTCTTGTACGCTGTTGGAGTCAATGTCCTCTTCCGTGTTTATTGAGCTTTGCGCCACGGAATTGATCTCGGTGGGGAATTCGAGGGGCGGAGGACTCTCTTTCACCAGGATGTGGAACACGACAGAAAATAATGCGCCAATCGACAAAACTGTGGCTATGAGGTTCTGAAAAGAAATATTAGCATTCTAGCTATAAGAAATTTAAGTGTTAAAGATGGTTTTTACGAGAGTATTAACGAATTAACTAGGATCGCTGATGATTGATATTTAATGTGAAAAGTCTGTAGTAGCCTCTATTCTTTCCACCTTATGCACTTAGAACGAGTGGTGCTTTTTATCGCGTGTTCCTCCTAGCTTACTTTAAGATGATTCGTTAAACAACTGATTGCTGAAACTTGGCGGAAACGACGTTGATACTATACTAGAGTAATATGGGATTTTGAAATGAAGTTACTACGCCAAATTTACTACCCCCAATTTTCAAAACTGTTGATGCTCCCTTTAAAGGGAATGTAACCTCCAGCGCGTTCTTTATGGAAGACCCCATCAATTTCCTTTATTCCCTTCACAATCAGCAATTATCAGCGCCGCCGGTGTGAAAAACCATGGGAGGCAGCGGACAATATTGGAAACCTCGGAGGGCGACAGAAATAACAGAGGTTATATTCCCTTTAATTAGCCTTTTAAGTTTACATAGAGCCACGTAGAAACCAAATCGATAAGTTCCTAAAGTATTTGAATTTCGTCTGCGTAGCAGATGCTTTGTGTTTTATAAGAGCAAATGCCCTACTTAGCAGAAGAAAATCCAGGAGTTTAGGTGCATCTTGCATCTTGCTTTGGTCTATGTAAACTGTAAAGGCTAATTAGTGATAGAAGTACGTTTTCCGTAGTTTCAAATAGCGCACTAAAATTGCCAATTGAGGTGCAAACCAGCATTACAATTTATTCATTTATATTTCATTCTATTTTTTACTGATTACTGATTCTCAACTGATTCTTTAAGCTGATAAAATAAATAAAAATTGTTTTCCTGCAAAAACGGTTTGGAAAGTTTACCTGAAAACTGGCACCGTCTTTGGGGCCAAGTCTATCTTCCACTTCATTCGATTCGTTCATGCTTGACTTGAGGAAAGCCCAAGCAATCCCAAATACAGCGATGTTTGAAATCACAGTAGCAGCGTACCTATAACAACGAAATAGATGTTAGTTCGTTTTCCAAGCGGCATTCACTTCTCTTTCGTTAGTCAAAAAACTAAAGCAATGATTATTTAAAAGGTTACTTCTCAAACACAACCTCGTTATCGAAAAGCACAAGCTAACTAGAGATGGCCAAAGCTAAAAATGCGCCAGGAATTGTTACGCTTTCTTAATTTACGTCATATCCCGTAAACAAGGTTTCATTAAAGAAAATAGCTTTACGGCATACTTATGAGTGATTAACTGATTATGTTACATCTGCTTTTACTAAAGATAAGTATCTTCCGATGTGTCTTCAAACTTTAAAATAAAGTTTGATCCCACGATGAGGTTGATTTTAAGTAACATAAACGCTTGACGCTTTCCACAATCACCATAGAAAAATGATGACCTGTATGACTTTGTCATCACAACCAAGGGCTCTTAGTCTCAAATAATATCAGAAGTTAATCACGTATCTTTTAAAAGAGAAGCATCCGTCAGTTTAAACTACTAATATTATACGTTAGAAACATGTACCTTCACCGCGGTGTACACATTCGCGGTTTGGTGGGAAATTCATTCTATCATCCAATTATTCACCTTTATGACTTAGATGTCTACTTATTTCGTATAATAAATATTATATACTTCTGGCAATATTAATTTTTAGCAAATTTCTGAATGAAGAGACATTGGGTTAACAGTTACTAGTTTTTACCATGTTGTAGGAAGCTTATGCGTTAGATTTGCAAGTACGGGAATTCCAATCCAGCGAAAAAAGGAGTAAAAGTGAAACTTACTTTACCTGTATGAATTGAGGACAATTCTTTGAGTGGAGCATGGCGTCAAATCGGTCATTAGGGAGACGTGCGACACTTGCACGAAAGCCCATCCGATTTGGAAGACTAGCACGAATCCGGAGTAGTAGATGAGCTGAGCCCAGGCGTCGGATGACGAACAACCCAGGCAGTAGTTTATCAGAAACGGAAAACTGCACAACACCAAAATCGTTCCTGCAATTTAATTATGAAGAAAATATAAAAGAAAAATTGGTCAGTGCTGCCAACATTAAGATCCAAATATTTACACTAATAGCGTAGCTGTTTAATATTCGTGAAGTTCAAAGGTGGGAAACAGATCCCAGTATTTCCAGGGTAAAGATGTAACCCCCATTAACTATAGTTAATATTAAGTATGTGTATGAATCCCCCCTTAACTCTTTCTGGTCGTTTGATTAAAAAAATGTTTTTTAGTTAGAAAATGTATGTAACTTTTGATGACATTTCATGATCTATTTTCTCTAACAAATATATATGGTGATATTTAGAATAAAGAAATATTTTGGTCTCCTAGAGGGGTTCCAATACTGGCGTTTGACATTTTGGGCGCTGCTTAGTGGTTTGTTTAATAAAAATAGTTTGTTGGTAAAGAACGCGTGGGAGGCTATATTCGCCTTAAACAGCTTAGGTCATTTTTCTCCAATAGCTAACGCGTCTATCCTTAGAACTAAAAAATCCTGAAAAGTTATGGGCCAAATACGACCTAACCGATGCATTCGAAGTTTTTTGAAACCATGGTGGGGCCGTTTAAAAATAACGTGGGAAAACTTACTTGGCAGAAACGGTTCAAACTGCACAGATACACCGAAACTAGTACCTTCGGCGTTGTATGACAGTGTTACAACAGGACTTTATTTGAATTAGATCATGCCCTCATTTCGCCAGTTATACGATGCAGTTTGAGCAGATTCTTCCACTTAGAGTTTCCTCACACGCAGCTTTTTGGTCAGCCCCTCCTTATGCTCGCAAACGTCGCCTATTGACATTTTAAATTGCTCTGAAGGTTCATTAGTGTACATCTTTTGGACGCTGGTCATTCGTGGGTTAATTCACTAAAGGATGTTACACTGTTGAATTGAAAAAATACCATTTAACTCGTCAACTAGCATCGTCCTGCTGAAAATCTGAAATTTAATTTATATCCTGGGCAAACAAACCGATTTGGCCAATAAAAATTAATTTAACAAAAATTAAAGATGACGCTACCCTGGATAAAGATGGGTAGTAGAAAGACACCCACCGAACGCAATTTTAGTTAATTAATCAGCGGGTAATTTAACTTGAAGTACATACCTAACAAATGCCACAATTTCTTCCATCCAAACTTCCGGAAATGTGTGGCAGACGGTTGGTCAACTTGAATTCCAACGAAGGGTGTCGCCAACGCGTCGACGACTTGACCGAAAAATAGAAGGGCACCGGCCTCTACCTTATTGAAATTTAAAACCGAACTAAAATAAATTATCAGGTACGAAAACCAAATCGCCGAACACATATCGTTCAAAACGTGACCGGCACCGTAACCCAGTTTCAGACGCAGAGGCAGTTTCTTCAAACCATTCTTGTCACCAGTAGACACAACAGTCGCGTTCTTCGCGTCCATTCCGTTTGTCTCGGATACTTCGTATTTATTTTTGACCATTTTGAATTGCGTGCGATTTCTGTAATGATATAAAAGAACGTCGCGATTTTAGATAGCCAACGGTGACCCATAAGAGCTTATGTTCTATTTTCTACCTCATAAAGTACGACCAAATATGCATTTAATTCTACTATCGGGAGAATGACTATGTTGATACGATATTTAGCCTCGCTCTCAATCCCCCGTACGCTCGAAGAGTAAGATCCTTCCCCCTTAAAAACTCTAATCAGTCCAGTATCTCACTGATTTCTTTCGACGAGATTGAAGCGCAGGCCGTTGACGTTTTTGCTTCCCCACACTTGAGCCGGCCGAAAATATGACCATGATGCCCGCGGATGGCCCCAACATTGTCATAATCTCAAAGTAGAAATAAGTACATTCTTTTCAACCGAAAAAATACGCTACATTTTCTAAAATTGAATTATTGGAAAAATGGTAACTTTTAAGTAGTATAAAGTATTAGTAGCAGTAGTTGTAGTAGTAGTAGCAGTAGCTGTATTACTAGTAGCAGTGGTTGTAGTAGTAGTAGTAGTAGTAGTAGTAGTAGTAGTAGTATATGGTGGATCACATTTCTTCCACAAGGTTTAATAGAAACTTACGCTAATCAGCTAGCGTGTTAAAAACTACTTGTAGCGCATTTTATGTTTAGAATGTATTTATTTAAAATATACAACTTTTAAAAGTATCAAATGATTGACCTCGTCCCTATAAATCTGGACACATCAAAGTTACGAGACAAATCTAAAGATCTCCAGACGACCTTTTTGTATGGGTGCAGGTTGTACACAATAAAGCTATGACTACACTCCTACCAGTTTCAACTACACGTTTTCTAAAGCTCGCTTAATCTGTCTATTCGCTGATACCAATCTAATTCTTGCACAATAATGCATTTTTGGGAAGTTAAAGTTGTTCTACCTACGCTAAATCGAAATAAAAAATACCTTTGAAAGTTGAAGAAATTTAATCACTCACCTTTATACTTAACTAACGAATAACCTCTCAATTAACTGCGGGGCAGTTGCGTAAGATTCAGTGTTATGACAGATTAGCGAATGTCCAATTCTAGCGTCTGAGAGATCATCGGCAACCGGCACCGCTTTAGTTCAGTGAAAGAGTCCAGTTTTGGGATTTTTAAACTTCTCTCGCTCGCCCGGGGTCTCCCAGCCTATCTATACTTTCAAATATATCAATTCGACTTCTCATATTACATTTGGCTATATATATATATATATATATATATATCAAAGCTCCTCTCTACGCGAAATTGCCTCTTAATTCCATTAAACGTTGAATGGACTGGCATGAATCAGCTAAAACGTTCAATACGAATGACTTCTCGGAAGATAACGAGGCTTAGAAGCCCAGTATCGACAAAGCTTTCTATGTTTTAGTTTTCTTAGCAACTTGATATTTCATCAATCAACACTTAATTCAACATAATCATAATATAAACTTTGCAGGCGGTATTTATTACCAATTGTACTATAGTAATGTAAACCTAAGCACTTAAAATAAACTATAATAAAAATATACAGCGTATTGAACCTATTTCGAGGGATTGTATCCGATTGTTCAAATAAACCAAATTACCAAAATAATTTTATTAGCCCAGCGAAGCGAGATCTACTAGACTTGCGATACTTTTCAATGAGTAAGAAAGTAAATAATAGATTGGGTTTGAAATTAACCTTGAAATTTTAAGCAGATATTAATTGATTGAAGTGCGGTTTTAGTGCTACTTCGAAATATAGTTTTGGATATGAAGGATTCCCTTGTATTGAAGACCATTAGGAAATGTATTCGAATCAAGCATGCTTAAGTCGCGCTCAAGAAGAATTTTTCATAATAATTATAAAAATAATCAAGGAACGACACAGGAATTAAGTCGACTAGTGACTTATGAAGCCAATTAGCGGTGGCCGGGTGAAATTGCGTAGGAGGATTGTGGAAAGCACTTCAAGCCCCACGCACTAACAGCTCCCTATACCCTAACTATTACCGTTAACCTCAGCAAGTTTTTATATCATTTTGTTAATTTCAAAACGCGTTAACAAACGTGTGGCTAATCTTAGCAATGGTTCCTATTTCTCATTGGATAAAAATCATCTAGCAACGCGAAGTAATTTCTCAACCAATTACCTAAGTATTAATAGAGTGACCTAAATTAACCTAACTGTACCGTAAATTAAACTAACCTAGCCTAACCTAATCTAAATTAACAGCACGAAAAACAAGGCCTAACACCAGAAATGAAACATGATGACGTAGTCCGCAACCAATGGAATTGGCCAATATAAAATAGACGTTTTTGCGTAAGACACTACCTACTTGTATATACATTATGAGGTCCAGCAGACTTATTTACACACTTTTATACAAGCGGACGTGTTTTCACGCTCGAAAACGAATTTTGAGATCAACCGATTTTGAATCGTTGCACCGTTTAATCATTTCTGTTAAGAAGATCTTCAAAGGCCTAAATTAGGATCTCACAATTCATCATCTTCTCGTAAAGAAAGTTATTGCAGCGCAAATCTATCTAAAATTACAATCAAAAAAGCATCGGATCTTTCATAATATCACGGAGGTTCCGAAATTATAAGGTTTATGCTTAAGATTTCCAAATATTAACAGTTACAAAGTTGGATCTATTTTGGAAATGTATTTTTGGTCCATGCGACGCTTACTAGCTCGTTCCAATAGCTGAATCGTAAATTCCACAAAACCCTAGTAAACGTATACAATAACTCAAATTAACTCTAAAAGCTAGTGATAAAAAGGATATGGTTAAAATCCTCACTCCTGTTTGATTATTTAAAATAATGATCAATGTATTGTTTTTTTATAATTAAGATTTCCTGGGGAATTTGATGAACACTCTGGTCCTGGCTCAAAGCAGAGCATGTTGAGGAAAAAATTAATGTCATTAGCTTAAGGCTGGTTTTCACTTGAGAAAAAACGAGAAGATGGCAATCTTAGACGCAAAAAATGTATTAGGCCTAACGGAGATTTTAAATGTCGACGCTCACCGTTTTGGTAAGATCGGGGGTAAGAATCGTAACGTCAGATAATGGATTTCTAAATAACAATTTTATAATACCGATATAAATTGTAACTTGATTCTTAAAATAAATCATACCCTTATTTATTAATTTGGTACCTCTTTGGTCAAAGCGCTGTAAATGATTTAGAAAAGCCGAGAACAGAGATTCCATTTTCTCGTGCGCGAATTTAGACCCCCACAAAATTGAGTGACAGCGTCGACAGCTTGACCGACGGCTCGGACTGTTTTTGAATAGAATATATACAATGAGCATCAAAAAAAGAGGTAAGCTACAATACATGGAATTGTCCCGGCGGTCACTCAAGCTGTCAGAGTTGTCACTTAAGTTGTCAGAGATGTCAATCAGTTGTCACTAGTCAAAAAACTAAGTACAGGATAAGAGGGGTGAAAATTCGTTCTGGTCTCGGTCTGAAAATTTTCGCAGAGATTTTATACAAAGTAGACATATACTTAAACTGCACTGGGACTTTATGCCCCGATTTGTCAGTAAATATCGCAATTTCAGTTATGATTATAAAACCATATTCCGATAATTTTGTTTACACTAATTAAAAAGCATTTATATATAGTTAAAAAAGTTATATATTTTCTAAAACTAACATTATTTTTCTCGATGATCTTAAAGAAATAGATTTTGTCTGGCCACATATATTAAAATTATACTCACGTGTTATATTATATAACTTAATAGAATCGGGGTTGGCGGAGTTGACTAGGCAGAGAGCTCTCTCAATTAGCAAATGGATTCCACTTTCCAAAAACCCTTAATGAACTTCTCGAACTCAAGGCAAAAGGAACTCTGAGAGTCGAGATGTTCAACACATACGTGGAGTATGTAGCCGTAAATTTGATTGTTTCATACGAGCCGACAAGCATTTTAATCTTCTTTTTTTCAGACGATCTCATTTTGCTGCCATTAAAGATTTTGTTACATGTGTCCTTCGCGTGATTACTATCTACATTATTACGATTTTCATATTATGAGTACTTATATTCAACGTACGTCTTTCAAACTAAATTGTATCAATGAATTACTATTTACTGATACATATAGTTTTAAACGGAAATATTAAAAATCGGTATTGAGGACAGTTACGACTGATAGGAATTTACATCCGCTTATAAAATATATATATATATTAATGAAAAATAAAGAAAGGTCTACAGTGTCGTTGAATGGAGTGGGCGCCCTTGGCTGGCCACGATTTTTACTTTTCTATAAGCATTTCACGGAGCATCTACAAATTTCTTAATGCATTAACTCCGGTAATTGTTGAATATGGGAAACACTAGGGGTTAATCACTCCCCGTAATCGGTGTACAAACTTGTAGTAGCCCAGGGCCATTTTATCCAATGGGCCTACGAAGATTTTAAGGGGCCTACGAGGGTTCAATGGGGTCTACGAAAGATTATAAGTATATAAAAAGTCAATTAAAACATTTCTACTAAGAAATAAGGCCTACGAAGGTCTTAAAGCGGAAGAGGGTTAGCCACTCGGGGAAGCGTTAGGTCAAATGGAAATTAGAATGGATAATTTTGGAAACATACTCAACGGTAACGGATTGGAGAATACGTTGGGAAATGGGATGTGAAATTTAATATGTCTACTTCGTATACTTCCATTAAACACAATATCAATTTTCCCAATTCCCACTTAACCCAAAAAATATTGGGCATTCCGAATTTCCTAAGGTCATTTCTCTCAATTCCTACTTTTCCCAAAAAAACAGTCGCTAATTTATTTTTGACCTAGTGAAAACAAACCTATAGTATTGAGAAGAATATATTTATTTATAATTAGGGGGTTGACTATGCTTAACGAAACTGTAGAAGTAGTTAGTTTAAGTTTCTTTTAAGCCTGGTTACAGAAATGTGTTAATTCACCATAGGTATTGAACTTTATACTATACCTTAAAACTTACCCCTTTCGAAATAATCAGATTTTAGAAAATTACCCGCTAGGTCTACCCTGTTGGCTACAGTGACGGTAGAACAGGGGGTGCATTGTACTCCACAGATATTACCTAGGGTTCAATGTACATTTTTGTACCCTCCACTCCCAAAATTTTTATTAATTATACTTAGTTTTTGAACGATTTTCCAAATACATTTGGGTAAAAGAGGAAACACGAAATTCATGACCAAG